>NC_142944.1:16266183-16281183 GCF_046866305.1 Octopus bimaculoides | reverse complement strand
TTAGCTTCTTTACCCTTCTCACTTTTCTGTTTCTTTCGTGTTTTTTCTTCTTTCTCCTTTTCTTTCCTTTTTTCTACCTGCCTTTTCCTTTCTCGCTTGCTCTCATAAGCGATTTCACTCGTTATATATCTTTATCTCACCCTCGTCTTCTTTTCTTTTTACGTCGTCTGCCTCTTATGTTATCGTCTGTTTGCCTCTTTACTTGAACAATTTCCTTCCTTTTTTGTTTTACATTTAACTTTGATGTAAATATGGAAGCAAAGACTTGTTAGCCTTGCTGTTATAAAACAGCCGAATTTTGGATTTACTGTATCACTTAAAACTTTTATTTCAGAATTTTTTTATATTTGTGCATTAACTATCTTTTAGTTTTAGGAGTGCATTCGTTGTTGTTGCTGTTGTTTGCTTTTTTTTTTCATAAGTAAAAAAAATAACCAAACTTAATAAAAAATTCAGGAAGATCTTGATACATTTCCTGTGACCAGGGCAATTCCTTTTCAAAGGAGCCATAAACTCATACTGGAACACTCCTTAGATCAGGGCAGTTTTCTACGCTAAGTTTATGAGCAAGTTTGCGACTTCTATTTTTTCTGTTTTTGCCAGTTTTATTTTTAAAAGAAAATTGTATTTCTATCTTGATAATTATATTGATACACAAGCACGCACGCGCACACTAATGCACACACACACACACAAATACACATACTCATTTACATATACTCTTATAAGTAAATACATATACTCACATGTGCATCTTCAAGATTATGCGTATAGACATAGACACACATACACACACAAGTATATATATAGACATTTGTATTGATATATATATATATGTGTGTGTGAGTGTGTGTGTGTGTGTGTGTGTGTGCGTGTATGTCTCTGTGTGTGTGTGTGCGTGTATGTCTGTGTGTGTATATATATACATATATATATATATATATATATATATATATATATATATATATATATATATACATAAAATAACGAAGGCGGCTTACATGTATATCTATCTATCTATCTATCTAGAGAGAGAGAGAGAGAGAGAGAGAGAGAGAGAGAGAGAGAGAGAAAGAGAGAGAAAGAGATAGATAGATAGATATATAGATAGATAGATAGATAGCATAACCGGAATGAAACCATCAAAATTTATCATGATAGATAAGCTTTTAAGAAAGTCATAAATAATCTATATATTTTTCGTGGGTGTGTCCGAGTATGCGGCTAATTGTATATCTTATATATATAATTAAATAGAACATTAAAAATAACAAATGACAAACCAGCAAAAAGATGTACACAAGAAATGTATTATCTTGACGCTCAGTAAAGGTGGAAAAAAAAAGACTAGGATTTTAAAAAAAAAGTTTCTAGCATAGTTCAGAAACAGGAGAAAGGAAACGTCCGGAAAAGGAAAACAGTCCGGGAAAAGTACGTATAGCGCCGATGTATATAGTAAATTGCTTAAGCTATAAAATCTAATAACGCTCTAGTTAAGCTTACTCTCTTAAGTACTCATGAAGGCAAAGAGATTACGAATGGCTTTATGAACATATTCACATTAGAAACATCAACCAATGTCTAGGCGATGTATATAAGTTTGTTTATTTTAATATATATCCTTCAATTTAAGGCATTTTTATATACTTATATATTACAGCTCAGAAATTTAAATCTCTATTTCCTTGAATTTTTGCCACACATTTTGTCTTGCAGGAATAAAATTTTTCGGAATACTGCGATTTTTGTCTAATTCCTTGAAATTTTTGCTTCATATTTCTTCTTGCAGGAATAAAATTTTCGCGATATCTATGAAATAATAGTATAGTATATACTTCTCTTGTAGATGCATCTGTCAACATTAGTCATTTTCCTTGGCGGCTTCTTGCAATCTGAAATTCTCAGCAGCCTCTCGTCGCTCGGATTACAACCCAGTAATTTTTAGGCGTGAATATGTTTATTTTATCACAGAAATAATTAAAATCTAAAAACATATAAATAACTATCTGTCGGAGAAATCCGCGATATGCTGAGGAGACCGCGATATAAATTTATATATATTGGCCAGAAACATCCGTGGTGTTCTGAGTGCTCGATAGGTGAGCAGCGATATGGCGAGAGATTAGTGTATTAACGATGTGAAATTTGAATTCTGTCAGTTTTGCTGAAGTTTTAGTTTTCGCGTACATGAAGAAATACGTTTTAGTTGCATCTATAATGTATAACATTAATATCATGCATACGTGCATACATGTATGCGTCATTAATTGTAAATATATATATATATATATATATATATATATATATATATATATATATATATATAAAAGCAAAACATTCAAACACTGAGATTTGAAATCAGACATCACTACTATTCATATCATCTGTGGATAAATTTTAGAATTGATGATATAAATATACCCATACATTATATTGTCTTTGAGCTCAAAGACAATATAATGTATGGGTATATTTATTTTTTTTATATATTATTGTTTTATATATTATTTTCTTCATTTTGTACTTTTTTGTACTTCTTGGTAAAAAAACATTTTCATTCTCCTTCTTGATAATTTGCTTCATCGCAATGAAAACCGGTTAGAAAAAATCTTCATTAAATTATGCTCCCAGTTCAGCATTCTGGCTTTTTTAAATTTTCCTATTATTTCTCCACGTGCGGTTAACACAACCCCACTATTTACTGACTTATATATATATATATATATATATATATATATATATATATATATATATATATATATATATATATATATATATTGGGCTGAAGAGTCGGAATAGATTAATATCTTAACCGCGAAACGTTCGTATCCAATTAACTAAAGGCAGGTTTGTTTTTGCTTTTCACTCTGGTTTTTTGTTCTATGTGTGCCATAAATATCGCCATCCATTTAGAGAAAAATTTGTAGTTTAGAATCAGTAGTTCTTTGACTGCTATTTCTAAATTTTCAGTATGTTGGAGAAGCAACTCAATGCTAATCCCTGTATATTTATGATTATATATATATATATATATATATATATATATATATATATATATATATATATATATATATATAGGTGAGAAAGTTGGTATGTGAAAGCACGTGGTTGGATGTATAAAAGATAATAAGAGTGAAAAAACTACAGAAGGCTTGTGTTACATGGTTAAAGTATATATTTAAATTATGTCAGAAAAATGTTATAAAATTTTTTTGGTATAAAAACATTGTATTTGGAGAAATAACCGGTTTCGTGTTGCCTTTTCAAATTTCTCGAGCGAACACATGTTACAATGAAGTAGAGAAATTTGAAAAGACAACACGAAACCGGTTATTTCTCCAAATACAATGTTTATATACCAAAAAAATTTTATAACATTTTTCTGACGTGATTTAAATATATACTTTAACCAAGTAACACAAGCCTTCTGTAGTTTTTTCACTCTTATTATCTTTTATATATATATATATATATATATATATATATATATATATATATATATATATATATATATATATATACATATATATTCATATATATTCATATATATATATATATATATATATATATATATATATATATATATATATATATATATATATACAGAGAGAGAGAGAGAGGGGGGGAGGGAGAGGGAGAATTATAGGATATACTAAAAACATTTATAATCGTTTGGACAAACTACAGACAGTTTCCTTCTCAGTGAGGTTTATATGTGTGTGTATATACATACATCACGTACATATGTGTTTATGCATGTATGTATACATACATATATATATATATATACATACATACATGCATATATATATATATATATATATATATATATATATATATATATATATACATATATATATATATATGTTTATATATATATAAGCACATATATGTATATTGTATTTATATATGCACATATATACATTCATACATATATATACATACATATATATAGAAAGGATGAGAGAAAGATAAAGATAAAGAGAGAGAGTGATAAATAGATAGATAGATAGATAGATAGATAGATAGATATAAATACATATGTTTCAGTATGTATGTAAATATATATATATATATATATATATATATATATATATATATATATATATATATATATATATATATATATACATGTGTGTATGTATGTATGCATGTATATGTATATCCTTGAGGACGGGTCTTTAGATAAAATTTTCACAGCGCTTCCATAGCACCAAGAATCTTTGGTAAAGCTGTGAGTGTGAGTTAAACTTGAGAATGTTCATGCTCACATTAACTTATATTGCATTTTTGTGACTATGGGTGTTCCGCCATTTTTCATGTTTGGTTTTACTGTTATTTTTTATTCTTTCATTCTGAAAGTTAACCTGTTTCCACCCTGCTTTTTCTTTTTACATGTGTGTTGATGTAATTCTTCATAATTTGTTAGTTTTATTTATTTTTTTTTCACTCTTTGTGAGATATTGGTAGGGCGTACGGTGCATAAGACGTTTTATTTTCTACATAAAAGGTAAAGTTTGCATCCACTTGCTGCCACTCGCATTTTAACCGTCTCATCTCTGTCGTCACTATATCACTACTACCACCAGCATCACCACCACCATCATCGTCACCGTCGTCGTCATCATCAGTATCATCATCATTATCGTCGCCATTATCATCATCATCATCATCATCATCATCATCATCATCATCATCACCACCATTATCGTCAACATCATCACTTAGTTTACTTTATTATTATTATTATTATTATTATTATTATTATTATTATTATTATTATTATTATTAGTCAAAACGAAGAGCGCGATTTTAGATGTTTTATTTTTTGAACAACATTTCGACAGAACGTCTGTCTTTAATCGCGCTATTCGTTTTGACTATTTACCTTCGTGAAGAGTTACGTCAATCCTTTTTTTTTAAATATAAAAATCAAGTAGATTGAGATGATTGATTTTATGGTACACAGAATAAGAATTGGAACATACAGAAATTCTAGAAGTCACCAAAGCAGCCGGGTGTCTAAGGAAAATCGTAATGTAAATTACAGCTTTTGCGTTTTATTCCTTCTCACAGTTGGCTTGTCAGCCCTGTTAGTTTCGCTAGACCCCAGTGTTGAACCCAATCCTGGACCAATGGACTTCGTACCATTCAAATATGAATCAGAAATTGAGAAATCGACATTTCTGTCAGTGAAAAAACTTAATCGTTTTCGTCTGCTTATTAAAAAACTGACAAAAGCTGATGATGTCATTCTATCAACGTATGGACGCTGATTACTCACGTTCATAGTTTACGTTTGGTTTCTGAAATTTTGAATTTTCAATCACCTTTTGGTTTGAACTTGAGAAAGACAGACGTTCTGTCGAAATGTTGTTCAAAAAATAAAACATCTAAAATCGCGCTCTTCGTTTTGACTATTTACCTTCGTGAAGAGTTACGTCAATCCTTTTTTTAAAAATATTATTATTATTATTATTATTATTATTATTATTATTATTATTATTATTATTATTATTATTATTATTATTATTATTATTTAACAGTGAAAGAGCAAATGACACTGGGATACAAATATACGAAGCCCAGTGTACTCATCATGACTACCCATCTGATAAGGGTACACCAGGCACATGCATTACAACCATATGTGCGCGACATGGTGACTTCATATGAAGATAAACAGCGTATGACCTTGCAGCTGAGAACCAGTTAGCATTTTTTTTTCAGGTTGTATAGCCCATCCCGCTCAAAAGATCCTTGAATGAGGGTTGTTTAAGAATGTTTCCAGAGGTGAGCTAGTCAAACCTCAAAGAATTCTTGTCAGCACATGGCTTTAACGCGTCCCCACTACTGCTGCTCGTGATGAGGGATGCACATATAGTCAGCCACTGAGGGATATATTTTTTTCATTATTATTGTTCAGTAGTTTTATTTTTATAACGTGCTTTCACTTCACTACGGAGCGCAGCTCTGTGTGTCTTGGGTATGTGCTGTGGTTTGCTGTAATGCTCTTATGGTTACTGTATTGAAAGTGTTTTGCGTAGGATGTGTGCAGTGCCCAGTAGTGCAATTTTCTGTATGTTATATATATTTGTAAGTCCTGGTGTTTTTGTTATGTATTTGTCTGAATATTTTTTTATTATACCTAAGGCACCTACTATGATAGGAATTGTTTTTGTTTTATTATCATTATTATTTTTATTATTATTATTATTATTATTATTATTATTATTATTATTATTATTATTATTATTATTGGTGGTGGATGTGGTGGTGGTGGTGGTGATGATTTTTATCTTCAAAGCTGAATTCGATTCCGAATTTCCATAAGTTTGTGTTGTGTTATCATTATATGAAGTTTGTTTTCGATAATGTTATTGTTCCATTTTGTCTTTAAAGTCATCAGAACCATAAGTAATGCTGAACCGGCTTCGTTATGTGCCTTTCGGGGCAAAGTTTTGAGGAACAAAAATTTTTTTGGTGTGGGGAAATTTCCTCCCCCCCCCAAAAAAAAAACAAAAAATGGGGGGGGGGAATTCAAAATGGTGTTGTCAAAGTCGTTGACACAAGAAGAAAAAAATCTTGAGACGAGATTTTGTAAGAGAAATTTGTGCTTTGGTATTATTTTCTCCTTCAATATTTTCCAGACGCACGAAAAAATTGTAGCAACTGTGGACATCCTAAACTATCTCTATCTCTTGTCCTACACACTATCCTATCTAGATACGATCTCGACGACCCAATGCGGTTGCTCCAAGTCCACGTTGGCACATTTGGGTGGTCGAGTCGGTACCTGTCAGACAACTGGAAGCGTCTGAGCAGGTCTATGAGGCCTTTGCATCCCCTTCTAGTTTTGTCACTCCCCACGTAGTCTAGATGCGTGTCCAAGGTAGCATTCCAATCCCCCACTAAAAGTAAGGGACGAGACGTTCCCAGGAATACTTCTAGACGTCGAAAGAAGTCCGGCCGACCTGTTAAAGGAGGCACATAAACTGCCAGCAGCCGAAAAGCGCCTCCATCGCTGCCGTCCACATCTAGGACAACCAGTCTACCCTCCGGGTCCGTAAATATCGTCTTTACTTGGAGATCCAGACTCTTGCGAAAAAGAACCGCCGTGCCACTACCGCCCATCCTCGGCAGACAGGGAGAAAAATAAATGTTAAATTGTCCGCCAAACATGGACTTTAGGGCCCGCGGTTCATGGAGTTTGGTCTCACTAATGGCTATGATATCCAAATTGTGTGACTTGATGTCATTTAAGAGGTACCCTTGTTTCCAAGGGGACCCCAAGCCACGCGCATTCACACAACCAATGTTCACCATGATTCTATTTAAATATGTGCTTTAAAGCACAAAACAAAAGGAACAAAGAGTTACTTACCGTTCGAAAGTTTTGTTTCCTCCTTGGATTTTTCACCAAGGAGGCTATTGTACAATTTTTTGCACAATTATTTTTGACATCCCCCTACCGAGTTGGGGTAGAGGGATCTTATTTTGTGGTGCAATGCTCGTGTAATATGGTATATCTGTATGTGTTTTGGTAGTGTTGTAAGTGGGTGATTGTTTGTTTTAATATCATTGTTTGTAATGTTTGTTTTTGAGTTGATGTATTTCATCAATTCTGTGTCGGTAGTGTTTATCGCTGTGAGCATTGTTTTTTGCATATTATTATTGCTCTTAGGAGTATTTTCGGTAGATGTGAATCTCCTTGCTTTGTTTGTGTTTGCATTTTGTTTTGTTTTCTTCTTACTGCGCTTCCTCTTTCCTTTCGTAGCTATTTGCCACTCCTCCCCACTCTCTTCATCCGTCTGTGTGTGTTTCTGTGAGTGTTTGTGTTGCTGTTTTTGTTGGTGTTGGCTGCTTGTTATTTGTGTGTGGTGTATGTGATATGGGGGAGGGAGAGGCAGTCTTGGAATTTTCTCTTTTTTTTTTCCTTCTGTTTTTGCAGTTTCTGTTGTCTTTTCTGTTGTGGTTATTGCTGATATTTCTGTTGTTGTTTTTTGTGTTGCTGGTGGTGTTGGTAGTAAAGTTTTTCTGTTGGGGGTATTTGGTAGTTGCTCCTGTTGTTGTTGTTGTTTTTTTTTGTTTAGCGGCCAGTGGGAAGTCCTTTTTCAGATGTACCTCGCTGTTGCATAAGTAACAGCGAGGCCGCCTGCCCTCTACCACTATATGTAATTTTTGGTTTGCTGCCAAACGGATGTATGGTGGGATTTTTATGATTACTTGTTTGTTTGTGTGGAACAAGATTTGTATGCTTTTTCCCGTCCAGTTGCTTTCTCCAACGTTTATTTTGAGTATGTTTATGTTGTCCATGTCGACACATATGGCCGATAGCAACCATAGTGTGTCTATTGTTGGAGGTGCGTGCTTTATTGTTACCTTTGTTACCTTTTGGCCAAGGTAACTGGGTAACATTGTTATTTCTGGTGTGTGAAGAGTTAGCGCTGAATATTTCTTCGCTAACTCTTCATTTCGAAAAATCACTTGTACTTGTGCAAATTTGTACCAAGTGATATTTGATTTTTCATTCCAGATTGATTTCAAACATCTTTCAATCTTGTCTATACTGGCCTGTTCTGGCCTTCTACTTTTAGTGTTTATTATTTTGTATATGATTGTTTTCCTACTTGTTTCCTCTAATATGTGTTGGGGTATGTTTAAATGTACTTCACCGCTTTCTTTGGTGATCAACTTCCTCATTTCTATGATTTCCTTTGTCGTGTAGGACACAACCGTTTCACTTTGCTTCAAAGCTTCAGCAAAGCTTTTGTTTTTGTTACTGTTGTTATTGTTGTTGCTGGTGCTGGCACTGGTATTGGTGGCAGATGTGGTATTTGTGACTGTGTCAGTGGTGTTGTGGGTTGTATTTATTTTTCCTTCCTCTCTTTCGCTTGCTGCTGGTGAAGAGAGCAAAGTTTGAGTTGGACTGTTGCTGCTGCTGCTGCTGTTGTTTTTGTTGTTGTTGTTGTTGTTGTTGTCGTTGTTGTTGGTGGTGGTGGTAATGATGGCGTCAGCAGAAATGGTGTTGACGTCAGAGACTTTGGAGACGTCGTCTGTATACTGTTTTGTAACCTTGGTTACAGTTTGGTTTTTGTTGTTGGTGGTGGTGGTGGCGGTGTTAACATTTGAATTTGTGTGTGTGAAGTTCTTTTCCCTTTTCTCCATTCTCTCGTTCAAATGTGAGGAAGGGAGACTAGGAAGTTCTTTTTCGAACGAAACACTGCAAAATTCAGCGTTCGTTTGACGAAACATTTCATGGCTAGAAGACGCCATCGTCCCAAAATAAAAATGGCTAGAAAGCCGAAATTAATTTTTAAAACCTGGAAATGTACCACACAGGGCAGATTTCCGTTGCAAAAAACTTGCACTACAGTGTCTATCAGTTTCTATATAAAATTAACCTTACAAACAAACTTTTCAAAGCATAAAAAAAGACAAAACTTACGGAGCCGACACGTCTACCGTCCGTCCATAGAGATAGATAGATAGATAGATAGATAGATAGATAGATAGATAGATAGATAGATAGATAGATAGATAGATAGATAGATAGATAGATTTCTTTATTAGCCACACAGGGCTCAACATAGATGGGACAAATACAATGTAGAGTTTTTCTTTTCGAGGGGGCGAGAAAAAATGGGGATAACGATCAAAAGGTATCGAAAAACGTTTGGGGTATGTAAAAAAAAAAAAATTAACAAAAAAATTTTTTTAATCCCAAGAAATGGGGAGGTTATCCGCGGAAAGAAAAACCTACAAAAAGACCACGGTAACCTCGGGCATTAATGTCACTAATTGAACAAAATTTATTTACGAAATTAACGCAAGTAACGCTCTGCTTAAAAAGAATAGAAACAGGTGTTACTTACCGTTCGAAAGTTCGGTTGTTCTTTCCTTTGAATGTTCGTTAAGGAGGCTGCTGTTAAGTTTTTTCGCTAAATATTTTTGGCATCCCCCTACCGCATTGGGGTAGAGGGATTTTAAAGTGTGGTGTAATGTTGGCGTGATATGGTAAATTTTTATATGATTAGGTGGCGTCGTGTATGGGTGGTTGTTTGTTTTGATGTTGTTTTTTGTTATGTTTGTTTTTGTATTTATGTAGTTCATTAATTCTGTGTTTGTAGTGTCTATTGCTGTGAGCATGTTTTCTGTATGTGTTTTTGTGGTGTTGATGTTGTTTGTGGTATGTTTAGAGACAATGGTTTCGGGAGATGTATATCTCCCTGCTTTGTTGGTGTTTGCATTTGGTTTGGTTCTTTTTTTACTCCTTTTCCTCCGCCCTTTTCGGGCTATTTGCCACTCACTACTGCTACTTTCGTCCTCGGACGAGTCTTCTGAGGAATCGGAAGGGGGTAAGGGCATGTCGTGTGCTTGTGTGTTTGTTTGTTGAAGTGGGTGTGCTGTTGATGGTTGTTGATTATCTGCTTGTGGTGTATGTGATGTGGGAGAAGGGGAATTAGTTTCTGTATTGTCTTTTGCTTTTACAGTTTCCTTAGTTCTTGTAGTTGTTGTTTGTGTTTTTTTTCGTGTACATTTGTTGCTGTAGGCGGGTTTGGTTTGTGGGATTCTTCTGTCTTGCTCCTTTTGCTCGTTCTTTGTGTTGGTGGTGGTGTGGGTAGTAGGGGTCCTGTTTTGACTGTTTTTCTTTCTTGTTGTCTTTTTGTTATCTGTTGCTGTTGGGCAATCTTTTTTGAGATGCCCTTCGATGCCACACAGGTAGCATCGAGGCCTTCTACCTTCTACCACAACGAAAAAATATACAAATGAAGCTTGGGTGCTTCGCACAGATTATATGAAAAAATTTTAAACAAATGTGGGCAATATAAGGTCAAAAAAAGGTTTACTTCTGCAGCCGATGTGACAGCACGTCCGTCAGAAGAGATAGATAGATAGATAGATAGATAGATAGATAGATAGATAGATAGATAGATAGATAGGCAGACAGACAGATAGATAGACAGACAGACAGACAGACAGACAGGCAGACAGACAGACAGGCAGACAGACAGACAGACAGACAGACAGACAGACAGACAGATAGATAGATAAATAGATAACTTTCTTTTATTAGCCACACAGAGGGGACAAATACAACTGTAGAGCTTTTCTTTAAAAGAAAAAAGAAAAAAGAAAAAACTTTAAAAAATATAAAATCCGATCAAAAGGGATCGGTAGGGGAAAACAAAAAAAACGGGGGGGGGGGTATCGTATATCACAGAAAATGTCAGTTGTGTAAAATGGGGTAACATTAGGTTTAACCATGGAGAGAAAAGCCTACGGAAAAGACCATGGTAACCTCAGCAGGGAATAGACACATGAGAGCGAAGTGCTCTCTCTCTCTCTCTTTTTTTCTTTTTTTTCTCGATTTATAGGATCATGCTCAAAGAGGTATCGTCACTCGCACGCACCATCTTTGCTACATTCACCCACCTTTTAATGAAACTTTCACGAGACAAAAACTGTCTCTCTATTCTTACCTTCCTTTTCAAGTGATACTTGAAAAAGTTGATGAGCGATTGGCCAGAGAGGTAAGTTTTCGTCTCTAATCCTTTCGCTCTAGTCCACTACACACATTCTTTCACCATGGCCACCAGTATGATGAACACTGCCTTGCCTTCCCTGTTGAGGGACGGTGGTGGAGCAATTTGCACAATAGACTCGGCTGACAGACGGACTCGTCCCACACGTGACAGCAGCTGTTCGGCATAAGCCCGCAGGTCGGAAATCTTTGGACACTGCACGAGTGCGTGCAGAACGGTTTCGTCGCTCTGACCGTATCTCGGGCAGGTCGGTCTGGTGTGTCTCGAACCGTGCCTGTAAAGCTTATCCCGAACGGGTAATGCTTCTCGATAGCACTGCCAGGCCGGGGATCTCTGGTGGTTGTCCATAGGTCCCGGCCCGAAAGTTGTCGTGAACAGGCGGGTCAGGTGTTCCTCGTCGACGCCCAGATTCTAATCCTCTATAGAACGCTTTTGTGGAATCAAAGTTGCACAAGGTTGGTCCCGGACGGCAGAGTTGCTTGAGAGCAACGCGACACTCACGGTGCCATTCGCCGAGCCTAGGTCTCTGTTTAATCCACGACTGCAGTTCGGCTAAGGAGACGAGCTGCGGGAAAGCGCGCCGCACAAACGGCGACCACACCTGTTCACCGTCGTCTAGGAAGTGCCGGAGATGTCGCAGTCTCAGCGCATGTCTGTGCATCATCAACCACGGCATACCCAGCCCTCCATTTAGCGGCTGTTGACAGCAAATGGATCGCCTAACCATCGGAACGCTTAGATAGATACACATTATCCAATATATCCTTCCTTTTAAAAAAAAATTACATGACGTTATTTGAGGGAGTGAGCTGTTATTATTATTATTATTATTATTATTATTATTATTATTATTATTATTATTATTATTATTTTGTAGAGTAAACGATTTTGTTAACATTCTCATGTTGGTTAATAATTATCACAGCTACCGTTTTTCAACCCTAAGAGTAGCCCAATTGTTGGAAATGTACGAGCGAAGGCGTTCCAGCTTTGACCATCCTGCTTTTTGTTTATCCGTTTCGCACTTTTTTAATTGTGCGAAATAAAATTTCAGAGAGATTTAATCATTATTTGTTGCAGATCGTGCGACTACGGGGAGAATGTTTGCTGGCTCAATTTCTTTCTATTTTTTTTTCATTTTTTTTTCTCATATACGATTTTTTTTATTTTCGAAGCGTCATGTTTTATATAGATTTATCAAAATATTTCATAATTCTCTGTGTTTGTCGTGTTTTATTGATTTTGTAATTTTAGTCTTTTCTAATTTGAGTTTGAAACAATGAATAAAACACTATATAAACTGCCGGCATATACATACATATAGAACAACAAATCAATAGCTTATTCGTGTTGATCTACTTCAATAATGTTGATTGTCCAACTTTATGTTCTTATTTTATTTATTTATTTATTTTTATTCCGACAGATGGCGTGTCCGTTTGATTGCTCTTGGCTCCTGGCTGCATTGTACAACGTCCAATACGCCCTCCTAACAAAAGGTGAAGAGACAAAATATCCTCCTTGAAATGTAGTCGTATAAAAAGAAAATTAGAAATAAATTATTGTAAAGAAAGAAAGACGAACTACGGCAGAGCAAACAACAAAAATGGTAAACAAAGCACCCTACGTCCAATGAATATGACAAGGGATGAAACATGGCTCCGTTAATCTTTGATTTCCTCGTGATATGTCTTTCATTTTTCTTTCCATTTTCGGGGTCAGCAGTGTAGAAAAGGATAAAGAAGGGTCGAAAAGAGAGACAGTTTAAGAAACTACACATACTTATATAAATATACATACATAAATGTATATAAGTAAATAAATACACACATACATACATAAATATATAAACGTATATATATATATATATATATATATGTGTGTGTGTGTGTGTGTGTGTGTGTGTAGATAGAGAGATAAGTAGATAGATAGATAGAGAGAGAGAGAGAGAGAGAGAGAGAGAGAGAGCGAGAGAGACATATACACATACACAAAAACATATATTTCACTTGCAACTAATGTACACAGTGGATTTAAGTATAATCTCTTCTGTAGGGCTTTCACTAAATCTAGATGTGTGTAGAAATTGACATAGTGAGCGTTGTATATACAGACACACGATCACACGACGCTATTAACATATGAACATATGTATATATTGATATATGTACACAAGTTAAACATTTATGTATATATGTATATATATATGTGTGTGTGTGTGTGTGCATTTATGTATATATATATATATGTATATATATATATATATATATATATATATATATATATATATATATATATATATATACATATATATATATATATACATATATATATATATATCATAGATAGATAGGTAGATAAATAGAAAGATATGTATGCGTCTACACATATATACACAAGCATGCACACGCGCGCGCACACGCTCATATCCAGACACACAAACATGTGCATTAAGATACATATATATATATATATATGTGTGTGTGTGTGTGTGTGTGTGTGTGTGTGTGTGTGTGTGTGTGTGTGTGTGCGGGTGTGTGTGTGTGTGCAGGTGTGTGTGTTTGTGTGTATGTGTGTGTACACACACACACAAGCACAAAGATATAGATTGAAAGGCATACATACATACACACACACACACATATACACATCCACATATTCGCGCAGACACATATGTATATATGTGTGTGTATGCATGTATATATGGAATACGTGTGTTTCAGACAGAGGCAGACGAAAATAGATAGATAGGTAAATAGATAGATAGATAGATAGATAGACAGATAGATAGACAGACAGACAGACAGACAGACAGACAGAAAGACAGACAGATTCACAGATAGATAGGCACACAGATAGACAGACAGACAGACAGACAGATAGACAGACGGACGGACGGACGGACGGACGGACGGACGGACAGACAGACGGATGGATACATAGATAGATAGATAGATAGATAGATAGATAGATAGATAGATAGATACATTTCTTTTATTAGCCACACAGGGCTCAACAAAGATGGGACAAATACAATGTAGAGCTTTTCTTTTTGGGAGGGGGAAGGAAAAAAAGTAGGGGTGTGTCGATCAAAAGGGATCGTAGGAAGGGAAAAAGGGGGGAGTTCGATCAAAAGGGATCGAGGGAAAAAAAAGAAGCGATCAATGGGGATCGTGTATCACAGTAATGTTCTCGTATAAAAAGAGGGGAGGACAGTTTAGGTTTAGCCGTGGAAAGAAAAGCCTACGGAAAAAACCACGGTAACCTTGGTCAATATTGTCATTGAAGAAACTATAACAGCAAGTGATTCTCTTTTGCCTTTTTGTTTTTCTTTTTCTAGTTCATAGGGTTATGCTCAAGGTGGCTCCGTCATTCACACGTGCCATCCTTGCTACATTCACCCATCTTTTTTTGAAGCATTCACTAGACAAGACTTCCCTTTCTACTCTCACCT
>NC_142944.1:16246183-16261183 GCF_046866305.1 Octopus bimaculoides | reverse complement strand
TATATACATACAATCGATAGGTCAGTTACTGCTGCTTTTGTCCTAAGATAGCATCGCTATCAGAGAGGGAGAGTGGGCGGAGGACGGAATTTAACCAACAATAGCCAGCGAGAGCGCTAGGGTCATTTTTGCCAATAGCGCTTTCTTGCAGACAGCGACATGTCGTCGCTGAAGACACCGCTACTGCAATAATTCATCCAACTTGCCTAAAATCAACCATCAGTGTGTTTTTTCATATTTTGTCCATCAAATATGCTGTTTTTAGCGTCAAGAAGCTTCATCCATAGCATAACTTACATTAAATATTTGTTAATGGTTGTCAATCTTAAGACTGGTTACTTTGAGCAAGCCATAATTTTGCAGTTTCTGCATGACCATTGTCAAAACTCTGGTCTCAATAACAATGAGAGTCACGATGAACTTGGCATCACTGAAATTAATGACAAATCGACGGCTAATTTTCCTCCAAATTTTAATCTATTAGTTGATCAAAGTCCACATGCTTTCAGTTGAAGTGCATAGAGATTTCGCAGTATTTAAAGTGATTGTAAAATGATTGTTTCTTTCTTTGTTGTCTTACAGAGACCATCATTTTGTAACTGACATCGCTTCAAGAATGCTTTCAATGCCTATAGCGTTGTTGTTGTTGGCACTCCGTCGCTTACGACGTCGAGGGTTCCAGTCGATCCGATGAACGGAACAGCCTGCTCGTGAAATTAACGTGCAAGTGGCTGAGCACTCCACAGACACGTGTACCCTTAACGTAGTTCTCGGGGATATTCAGTGTGACAAAGTGTGACAAGGCTGACCCTTTGAATTACAGGCACAACAGAAACAGGAAGTAAGAGTGAGAGAAAGTTGTGGTGAAAGAGTACAGCATGGTTCACCTCCATCTCCTACCGGAGCCTCGTGGAGCTCTTAGGTGTTTTCGCCCAATAAACACTAACAACGCCCGGTCTGAGAATCGAAACCGCGATCCTATGACCGTGAATCCGCTGCCCTTATCACTGGGCCATTGCGCCTCCACAATGCCTAAACAATAAACGTGACAATCCACTGTTCAATGACTGATTCAATAAGTTTGGTCCTCTGGTTTCTTATAAGAGAATCCTTAAGCAGATGCATCCCTGTTGGCTGAGAATAAATGCTTCCGAAATGATGACATTAGGTTTGCTACTTTCATCAGGAACAACGTTCTCCCTATTTAAGTTCTTTTTTTTTTTTTTTCAAATGGAATCTGAAGGAACTTGGTAATAAAGCAGTATTTGAACAAATGTTTCGTTGTAGGAAAAAAGGCAAACAATGTCCTCGAATAGTATCATGCTATGACAAAAGCTTGCTGCATTGCATTTGTAACACAGTATTGACATACATGCAAGGCGGCGGGCTAGCAGAAACGTTAGCACGCCGGGAGAAATGCTTAATGGTATTTCGTCTGCCGCAACGTTCTGCGTTCAATATCCGCCGAGGTCGACGTTGCCTTTCGTCCTTTCGGGGTCGATAAATTAAGTACCAGTTGCGTACCAGGCTCGATCTAATCGACTGGCTCCTTCCCCCAAAATTTCAGGCCTTGTGCCTAGAGTAGAAAAGAATATTGACATATATGAGCATTGATGTACGCAACATGCATATGCACACATAAATGAAAGAATATAGACATATCAGTACAATTTTTCTCTCATTTCTGGCTCATTTTATCTCTCTCTTCCTTTCATTCTCTCTCTCTCTCTCATTTTCTCTTTCTGTAAGGTTACCAATAATTCAGCGAAGCCTGAATTCGTACACATACACCCACATAATCAAACATATATATATACACAATCTGTCTGTCTATCGGTTGTCTGTCTATCTGTCTCTCTCTCTCTCTTTCACGTACACACTTACTCACACACAATCACAAACATTTAATCAACCTTAGAAACGGATAGTAAGAATGTTTCTATATATGTAAAGACACCTAATTATAGGTAAGTGTCACATATATTGCATATTAAGCAAGATAAAACTAATCTTTCCTGCTCTAGGCATGAGGCCTGAAATTGTGGGGGAGGAGACCAGTCGATTAGATCTACCGCAGTACGCATTTGATAGTTAATTTATCGACCCTGAAAGGATGAAAGGCAAAATCGACCTCGGCGGAATTTGAACTCAGAACGTAAAGACAGACGAAATACCGCTAAGCATTTCACCCGGCGTGCTAATGTTTCTTATTTCTTTACTGCCCACAAGGGGCTACACACACAGAAGGGACAAACAAAGACAGACAAATAGATTAAGTCGATTGTACCGACCCCAGTGCGTAACTGGTACTTATTTAATCGACCCCGAAAGGATGAAAGTCAAAGTGGACCTCGGCGGAATTTGAACTCAGAAGGTAGCGGCAGACGAAATACCGCTAAGCATCTCGTCCGGCGTGCTAACGTTTCTGCCAGCTCGCCGCCTTGCAAAATGAAACAAATCCAAAGATTTAAAACTAAAATGGAATGGATCAGTTTCCAAAATATATCAGTTGTACAATGGATGTTGTGAAATATCTCCATTATATACATTGTTAAAAAGAAACCTATCTACACAGAAGAGTAATTTCTAATACATTTTTAACCTAACACAAAGTCAATGATATGAATATGAACATCATTACATATACATATGTATATATGCACTTACGTATGTATACATAGACATCTATAAATGTAGAAATTCCTAATTGGTGTTCTGGGAGGCACCCCGTTACGTTTTGTTAAAGCGTGTCTCTAGGACAGGGCAATTCTCATATAAAACCAGATATGCAGGGAATGGTTTTGAACATTTTGGGGATCTTTTGTTTGTGCTTCAGATCATTGATCCTAAAATTACAGCTTGTGCAGTGGTCGTTGATTCTTTTATCTGATTCTCGGTTGAGTAGGAGGACGTCACCGCAAGCCAGGTAGCTCATTCCATTTTTATTTTTATATTATAAACTGTGGTTGTTGTTCCTACTGACAAAACTCTATTGCTAAATTAAGTTATAAGAATAAAACGTTAACTTCAGGTTGCATTTGATATCAATTTATATTATAAATATAACAGTTTATCACGGGTTACCTAATGTATTAAAACGGTAGAATGTTACGAAGCATATATAGAAATTATGTTTGGCATGTCCGGTAACATCAAAGTGGCTACCTCACTGACTCAATCATGAGTAAAACCGCAATTTGTTGTGATCTAGACTCACATCGTGAACCATAAAAGTAATCTGCTCAGGATAAGATGCGTGACTCACCTTCAAACATCACCCAATTATGCACCCAGCCACTTTGCTCAGTTTGGCTACAACAATTAATCTATTATTATACATAGGCTTTATTAACTTTTCTTTTAATTTCCACGAAATTTATATGCCACGAAGTTAGAATTAGTAATATATTGCGAGAAATAAGGCAGCTAGCAGGCAGAATCGTTACCGAACCGCCAAAATGCTTAGCGACATTCCATCCGTCTTTACGTCACGGGTTTAAATGCCACCGAGGTCGACTTTGTCTTTCATCCTTTCGGGGTCGTGAACACTGGGGTCGATGTAATTACCCCGAAATTGCAGGCATTGTGTCAAAACTTGAAGCCAATATATAGGAGAAATAAGGCGGTGAGCTGGCAGAATCGTTAGCATGGTGGGAAAATGCTTAGTGGCATTTCATCTATTTTTTTACATTTTGCATTCAAATTCCGCAGAGGTTGACTCTGGCTTTCATCTCTTTCGGAGTCGATAAAATGAGGCCCAGTCGATATAATCGATTAACCTCACTTCCAGTTCTGATCCCATCCGATGATGAGGTGCGAAAATTTGAAACCAGTATTTCTATTTACACACACACACACACACACACACACACACATGCACGCACGCAAGTATGATACATGCATAAAGGAAAGAAACACATCTGGCTGGAGTTACATATACTTACAGTACCTATGTCTGTTTCCGTGTATATGCGCAGGCTCGGTGATGTTATTATCGAAATTTCTGGTTATTAGTTACAGATTTTCAATTCGAGTTCACTACACGAAATCTCGGACAAGTGAACAAGTGTTTACTACTTCGAACAAAGCCTTAGGTAACCCTAAGCAATTGTCAATGAAGTTTGGCAGAGCTAAACTGTCCGAGAGTTGTTCATTTGGACTGTATTTGTTGGCAAAGGATGTCAATCATTTCTAGTCGATGCTTCGACACGTGACACGTGGCGTCCTGCTACCCCAGCAGGAACACTCTCACTACGGTTTCTTACTCTTTCTATTTCGACCAGTTTTCTAGACACTGATCATGAAATTTTCACTTCCTCCTCTAACAAAGACATATAAATTGTGTTTATAAGATTACGCTGATTTTCATGAATATAAATACGAAGGCAATAGATGAATAGACACATATGAAACCCATAACCTGTACATATACTAAACAGACACCGTAAACAAAATAAAAAATATAGTAGGTTATTCTATATCAAATAACAAGTTTGTTTAATACCGATCAATATCTTGTTTTTAAATTTGCTTTTCTTTTATTATTTTTCAGCCGGTGGGCAACAGCCATGTTGCAGAACAGCCGTCGAAGTTCTTTCATTATTGTTTATTTAGTCGATGAGATTTACACGCTTTCTTATTTCAATCTGGTATATAGTCAATCTATATTAAGTAGAAACTGATGTGGCGCAGTTTCTATCTTCATTATTCTCTGTCTTCCAACTGTCAGACACACACATATATATCATCTTCATCTATATAGTCTTTTATCGTTTCAGTCATGCGGCCATGTTGGGGCACTGCCTCAAAGGATTTTATTCGTAAGAATTGACTCCCATTTATATGTGTGTGTATATGATATATATATATATATATATATATATATATATATATATATATATATATATATGCACTTGTGAATATATATGCACATATGCATGTACAGATATATACAGGGATTGTACAAAATAATGGAAACACCTAGCATCACAGCATCATAATTTTCAAATATCTATAAAACCGTGAAAAGCTTGTTTAATGTTATATATTTTTTTAAAATTTATTAGTGTTGCTTAATGTGTTTTGCTAAAATTGCTGTTTCTTATCGGATATCATCAGGAAAAGGTAATTTTTGTTCATTAAAATGACAGATCTATCGGATTTTCAAAGAGGTCAAATTGTTGGTGCTCGTATGGCAGGCGCAAGCGTAACGAAAACAGCCGAAATACTTCGTCTATCAAGAATTAGTGTCTCGAAAGTACCGACAGCCTTTGAGAAAGAGGGAAAAGCCTCCTCGTTGAAACAAAATTCCGGAAGAAAACTAGAACTTTCAAATAGGGACCGTCAGACTCTTACGCGAATTGTTAGAAAAGATCACAAAAGTACAACTTCCAAAATTATTGCAGAGCTTAATGGCCACCTCGAGAACCCAGTTTCCACAAAAACTGTTCGCCGGGAGCTGCACAAAACCGAATTTCATGGGAGGACTGCAATCAGAAAACCATTACTTTTAAAATTAACGTTGCAAAGCGTTTAGAGTGGAGTAAAAACCTACAAGATTGGTCCCTAGAGCAGTGGAGGAATGTTATTTGATCAGACGAGTCATCCTTTACCTTATTTCTGACCACCAGCCGAGGATACGTGTGGAGACAGCCAAAAGAAGCATTTGACCCAGATGGCCTTATTCCAACTGTTAAACATGGAGGAGGATCTGTGATGATTTAGGGGGCTATATTTTGGAAATCCGCCAGCCCAATGGTTTCCTTTCATGGCAGAATTAACAGTCAAAACTATTTAAACATTTTATCTGATCAAATTCATCCTATGATTGCGGAACTGTTTCCAGGGGAAAACGCAACCTTTCAGGATGATAATGCACCAATTCACACAGCTATAGTTGTTACTGAATGGCACGAAGAACATTTTAGTGAAGTCGAACATCTTATCTGGCCACCACAGTCCCCAAATCTTAATATTATTGAACATTTATGGTGCATTTTAGAAAAACAAGTAAGGAGTCGATATCCTCCACCATCATCACTACAAAAACTGGAGACTGTTTTAACGGAAGAATGGACAAAAATTCCTTTGGAAACAATTCTAACTTATCTCGTAGTCGATACCTCATAGAATTCAAGCTGTAATTACTGCCAAAGGCGGTCCTACCACATATTAAAATAAATTTGTTCAAAACTTTAAGTTATTTCCACTATTTTGTCCAAACCTTGTACATAGACAATCACACGCACGCGCGCACACACAGACACATATAGACACACATGCACACACATATTGTAATTGAGACTAAAAGTTCGTTCTTGCGATTCGAGTTTCAATTTCAGTGAGAACCACAAATTCACTTATTCGTTTTTCTTTTATTCTTTTATTTGTTTCAGTCTTTTGACTGAACAATTTTTAGACAATCCATGATTATAAGACCCTGGATTCAAGGACACAGTGTGCATTGGAGCCGCCTTTATTTCAAATTGGTTGTGACTCTTTAGCCAAATCTAACTCTGGCTAAATGAATCTAAAAGTGAATGGTGGTTCTTGTTAATAGAATTCAGCAGGCTAATCTTTTGTATGATGCGTCCCGATGTCTACCAAATCGATAATGATTTATGATGTGCATATGAACTAGCGAGTGCTTTTATTCTTTTTATTTTACGTGTACACACACACAAACAAAACACACGAAGAAACATACCTATACTTGTATATAGTTACAAAAAAAAAATGCCTTCCAGCTACGTGTCTGTGTATGTGAATGACTATATACACACTTAGCACGCGGGCACGGGGCAGATTGTACCTGTTAAAGCAAATTACCGCTCAAAGCATTGGTGTTTAACCCGCGATAAATCTACCAGAAACCTATCTTAAAAGTACTATGAGAAACGATGTAACGTACATCTGCTGGGTCGAAAAGCGAACTTGTTTTCCATACAGCTATGTTTGCTTGCTAACATGCAATTTGACAGACGTTGATTCTCTACTGTATCATAATTATTAGTAAATACTGGGTAGCATTTCGTCTCATTCTTTACGTTCTGAGTTCAAATTCCGCTGAGATCAACGTTGCTTTCCCTCATTATCGGGTTGAGAAAATTAAGTAACACTCAAGTAGTGGGAGTAATGAAATCGAATAAACCACACGTCTGTCTTCATGTTTTGAGGTACTTTGTTTATCGACCCCTTTCGGCGTCGATAAATAAAGTACCTGTTGAATACTGTGGTCGATGTAATCGACGCCCTCCTCCCGCAAAATTGCTGGATTTTTGCCAAAATTTGAAATCAATTATTAGCAAGTGAATTACTTCGCCTCAGTAGCATCAGGTATGCAAATTGGCCACACAATTAATCATATGCTACTGCGTTAAAGGAAGGACACATTGGAAATTAGATATTTTACACGTAGAATGAGTGAACACGACCAGATTGCTTCTGTTTATAGTTTGTTTTTGTTATTATTGTTCCTACTGCTGCTACTACCGCCGTTGTTGCTTCAAGTTGGCACTGAATGAGCAATTGCATAGCAGTCAACGAAAGGATGAAAGCCATTTTTTGTCTCTGCATGTGCCGAAAAAAATGTTCGCGTGAGTGAAATTTCATCCTCCTTTAGCAACAATCATTCTGAGAGCGTCTTGGCTTTATTCTTGACTATATTATTTTCGTATAAGCTGATCCTTATACGACATTTGTCGTATAAGTTTATCTTATCTTGAAGATAGCAGCATTGTATTTCAAGAAAATTTCGTTTCAGTTCCTTGCGGATCGAACGAACTTTTACAGACATCTTCACCAGTACAATTTATTCAAAAGTCCACTCAGTTCGTAGTCAAACGTGAGAACGTTAGTTTCGATCTTTTGTCCTCTAAGTATACAACACTCCGAGGTCAACTTAGTTCGTTTAGAAAAAAAGATATTAGTATTGCTCTAGACCAGTACTTCTCAGATATTCATTACCTATTTTACTTGGGAGAACACTCCTAGGCATTCGATGTTCAAAAAAATTACATATCTTTATAATTAAATATTATTTTCAGTTTATAGCAAAATATTTTGTGTATTGAATAAGTATAACCAATTTATTGCAGATAAATCTTAACAAAATCTTATATGGATCCCCCAGGGCCATATGGACCCCGGTTGAGAACCGCTATGATAGAAAGTTTATACTCTTAGTATACGTCAAAGAAGGGAAGGTAAATAAAATACCAGACAGCTAAGATATGTTGTTATTGACCCTTACAATACGCTTCACAGACTTCTTTCATTAGCATGTCCAACATTTACAATCTCGATGCTTTCAATAAGATTTTTAACTGCTTTTTAGGGAGATGTTTTATAATTAGGGTCTTTCTTACCCATTATTAGCGTCTTACATACCCTATTCAATGCTTCATATATACATAATCGAAAGCAATTTTGTTCTTAATGTGTTTTCATTATGACTAATAAACTACTAGTGTAACGTATTTTTATCGTTCCATGATCAATAATAAAATATAGCAACAGTAAATTAGCAAGTGTCGATTTATATTCCAACAATGCACACTAAAAATGGATGGAATTACAGCAGAAGACTCATCAAAATAATCGGAGCAGTCTATCACTAAGTAACAGAATATAGATATGTATCAGCCAGTGAGGTATGCAAAAAGTCACTCGAGAAAGTAGACAATTTTCGCTATTTTTACTGCATTCTATTCCACAGATTTAAAAACACAAATGCGGGAAGGCATAATAAAACAACGAATTCCGAGATACTGAATATAGAATATGAGATACTCATAGCTAGTATGAGGATCTCATTTCGAAACTTTCCTCGGTCAGAGCCGACAACCACTGTACTTCATAGGGCAAGCCGTATCATATATAGTGTCGGTTTTATTCGCGCTCAGAATTTGGATTAAATCTTAAATGTGCATGTAGTACAGTTGATCAAACAAACGAACACTCAACGTTGATACTATTGAAGTATTCATCATATGCTTATGATATTCACTTGCCTTTCCAAAAGGCGTAGGTGTGTGGTGAGAAGCTTGCTTCCAAACCGCATAGCACCTTGATCGACTGTCTTCTACTATAGCCTCAGACAGACTAAACCCTTGTGAGTTTGGACGGTCTGTATATATATATATATATATATATGTGTGTGTGTGTGTGTGTGTGTGTGTGTGTGTGTGTGTGTGTGTAAATGTATTTTTAATATCTTTACATGAATAATATATATATATATATATATATATATATATATATATATATATATATATAGGGAGAATTCACAAAAAGAGAAAAGATGAAGACAAGTGGTGTAGACAAAAAACAGAGGTATTAGTTTAACGCTCAAGAAGTGAAAAAGTCTTTAACATTTCGAGCCTACGCTCTTCTACAGAAAGGAACACAGAAAGAAACAAGGAGAGAAAATAAAGAATATGTAGTGGCTAGCGATCTATCTATCTATCGATCTATCTATCTATCTATCTATCTATCTATCTATCTATCTATCTATCTATCTATCTATCTATCGAAAGAGAGAAAGAGAGAGAGAGAGGGGGAGGGAGCGAAGGGATAAAAATGTCAGTCAACATGAGGCCGAATGAGAACACAGTGCGTCCAAATGGTTCCCGTGTAAGCTTTTAATCCTTTGAACAGATATATATAAATATATATATATATATAAATAAATATATATATATATATATATATATATATATATATATATATATATATATATATATATATATATAAGATGGTGTATATATATATATATATATGTGTGTGTGTGTGTGTGTGTGTGTGTGTGTGTGTGTGTGCGTGCGTGCGCATATGTTTTTTTGTGTATGAATGCATATATATATATCATCATCATCATCATCGTCGTTTAACATCCGATATATATATATACAATAATACCTCACTTTACGAGGACCTGCTTTACAAGAGCCCGGATTTGAGAGTTTTATTTTATAATAAATATAACAAGATTAAACAACCATTTTGCGCGTGCATAAGTTTTTACTGTCATAACAATTGCCTCTGCGTGTTACCGAGAAAGTTATAGAGAGCGAAAAAAGGCTCTTCTAAACAAACTACAATGGACTTGTTTTTAAAAAGAAATCTACAAGTCCGTCTATGAGTGCTAGTGAATTAGTGATTACATCTACAAGTGATGGTGTGTGCAAGTCTATTGCGAGTGAAAGTGATTCAGAAAATAACAATAATAATAATAATAATAATAATAATAATAATAATAGTAATAATAATAATAATAATAATAATAATAATAATAAAAATAATAATATTTATTATAAATGATCTTGACATTCTTTTCACTTTACTTAAAATAGTATTTACGTTCTACTGTTGTTTTATAGCCATTTATTTAAGAGTATTATAAATTTTATAGGTAAAATATTTTTCTGGGAGCGAATTACTGTGTATAACACTGCCACGATGGAAAATTATTGCTCTGCTTTACAATTTTCGTTTTACGAGCCGTCTCCAGGAACAAATTAACTGGTATATAGAGACATTATTGTGTCTCTCTCTCTCTCTGTCTCTCTCTGTCTCTCTCTGTCTCTCTCTCTCTCTCTCTCTCTCTCTCTCTCTCTCTCTCTCGCTCGCTCTCTATTTATCTCTCTATCTATCTATCTATCTATCTATCTATCTATCTATCTATCTATCTATCTATCTATCTATATATATATATATATATATATATATATATATATGTTCGTGAGCATGTATAAGTGTATATTTATTTCCAACAAAAACAATTATCGAAAAATAAATACATTCATTGGGTACTTCTTTATCGTATGTTGGCTATTTTCGCTGTTGCCCGTAGACACTTTGGAGTATATGTGTGCATGTCCATCTGTATGCCCCACCATGTTTGCGTATATATATATATATATATATATATATATATATATATATATACAAATGAATGTGTGTGTGTATGTATTTATGCATATGTGTGTGCATGTGTACGTTGGTGTTTGTGTTTATGTGTGCGTACGTTAGTGTGTCTGCGTATATGGTCTTTATTTTCTCGTCTTTCCCCTTTATTTTACCCATCTGTAAAATATTGAGCAGATTTCTCTGTCCAGCCAGCTTCCCTTAATCTGCTTATGTTTCGGACACAAAGTAGCCAATTGCTTTAAAAATGAAGAGACTACGAAGACCAAAAACACAACCTGCATTGATCTCGGTCCCAGAGCATTTTTCTCTTTGCAAACATACATCAGATCTCGGGTCACGTATCTCTTAACCCCGCCAACAGGTCAGAGGTTACAAGTTGATTCGAGCTAATTAATTAACAATCTGCGGTTTCGCATCAGAATCATCAGACAACATCATCATACCCTGTTTATATGCCTGGTTGTCTATCTGTTTGTCAGAATATCTGTCTGTCTGTGTATGTATGCAAGCGAGTAATCATGTGAGTGCACGTATGTATGTATGTATGTATGTATGCACGTATGTGTGATTTGCGTGTTTTTGTGCGTGTGTGTGTGCATGCGTGCGTGCGTGTTTCATCTCACAAAAATTCATATTATCTCTCAGTCTAGTTTCCTATCCATGCATTCATGTGTGTATGTGTGTGTATGTGTGTGTGTGTGTATGTATAAGCATACAACTGATATTATTAAGTATACATGTACACATACACTACTACATACATGCATACATATCCACACATACATGCATAAATGCATACTTACAAACACACAAACACACATATATGTCAATCTATGTCCACATCCTCATTCGCTTTTTTTTTTATTTCGCTCTATTTATCAAACTATCGATCTGTTTGTGTGTCTGAACCCCCACCCACCCTCACCCACGCCCCAGCAAAAAAAAAAGAAAGCAAAACAAGAAGGAAAAAGGACATTAATAACACAACGGTCAGCATCAACATCAGCAGGCACTTTGTTAATATCTAAGTACATATACTTTAATCTATCTCTGTCCACTAATTAATTTCCTCTAGGGTCACCCCCAAAGAATAGTAACATGAACAACAGCAGCAACAAGAACTCCAAAGAGTAACAACAATGCCAACAATGATGGTGATGTCGACGATGACGACGATGACGACGGCGACGACGACGACGACGACGACGACGACGATGACAGTTCTGCTGCAGATGATGATAATGATGATGGTGATGGCCCTCATCATCATCATTATTATAACTCTCCTCCTCCTCCTCATTATTATTATCATCGTAATAGATTTATTTATCACAAAGGCGGGGGCTGAGAAGACATTACATAGACATGGGTTGCCTGCCTGCAATGAAATTAAGTGATTAAAAAGAAGTTAAAATTATACTAGGCACACCACAAAATTCTATAAATGCCCCTAAAGGAAGATTCTGGATTATCGTAACTACCAAGACTGAGCACCGTTTCTTGGATCTCAGTACGAGGTCTATGAGTGCATGATGAGAGTTAGCGCATGTACTTGAGTAATTTTAGCCTTGTTTTCGTGCACGTTTTTATTAGTTTATTGAATGGAAATAGCATTTTCCTTGCTTTTAAGCTTCCTCTCAAAGTGGAACGTGAAAAAGCTGGCAATATCTTGACTGAAGAGAATTGTATCTATCTTTAGTCCTTTCGATCACTTCAGCTATTCAAATTCTTTAACCGTGGTTAACATACATAGCTGTGTTCTTCCCACTCAGAGATTGATTTTCACGAAAACCACGAGTCAGTAATTCCTGGTCAGTGCACGATGGTATGCAAAACAGGTTCATCGCTTTTCAAACAAACCTCTCAGACAAGTAAAAACAACGACAACTCCTATGTTATAAAGTTTATTGCGAAACAGCAATACCTTGAGATTACTTTTAGGCCCCAGATTGATGGCAGTTATCCACAGTTCGCGAACCGAACATCCTCTGGTACAGAATGGCCAGATGATTCTCGTTGAAACCTAGCGTTTTCCGAGACCGTCGTTGCTCTGCCTCTCCACTACAATGCTATAGAATATTCCCATAGAAGTCCCACCGGTCGAATTTCCTGACTGATAGAGGGCTATAAACATCACCCAATATTCCTAAAAATTCTTATAATAGGGAAGTTTCTCTTAGTTAGTCCATGTATTTGGACATTTGTTTTGATTCTTGTTCACCTCAAGAATTGAATTTAACACCAAGAAACTTAACAAGTTTTCTGATTCAGTACTGCACAACGTTGGAGATGGTGATTCTCGACTTGCTACAGCTACCGTGTTGCAATCCCGCTGCCTTTCCAAAGTTAATGCCTGCTTTTGTCACAGCCTAGAAATCTTTTAGAACGACATTCATTTTCGTAATATTCGACACAATTATGAAACGTCTATATATGCACAAATTGTGCACCTACTTTCCAATTGAAAGAAGATTCCTTTCAAAAGCTCAAACACATTTGAGGTACTGAGCGTGTAATCCGAAATGGTTAGGACACTTGCTCATTTTGTAGTATGAGGTAGATATTACTTCATATCAAAGCACCCCAGGCTCTAAAAATGAAATTCAAATTGATTAGTGTCCAATCGAATCTTGGTTTGCTACCAGCCATCTCTGTCATGCACCGCTCGAGGCGGAGGTCAGCACAATTTACAAGAAACTTTAAAATATGTATTTAGTAGTGACCTGACCCCGGAAAGTATCGATAATTTCTATATTGTCCACTCGTGCTGCTTCCCGTTGCAAGAAATGCCTGTCGAAACGCTTGAGATATATTGCCTGTACACGAAAAGATAATGGTGCAGTCTATTAAACTCACGCGATTTTCCCACTCGCACAAAATCTTAACACCAACCAAATCTCGCTGCTACGATAAGCTTTCCGAAACACTCTACCAATGGCTGTGGTATGCTTTCAAGAGAGTCATCGATGTCTCCGGTCAAGGATTCGCCAGCAACAGTTGAATAAAGCGCCGTTGGTAAACCGCGTACATCTTCGAATGGAGAAGCATGGTTTCTTCTGAATTTTGAAATGCGGATTTGTTGACTGTATTGTCGCATTTTCATGTCTTGCCCATGTGTTTAAGAGCACAAAGTTATTCGTGGAACAGCATAATTCACCGTTTGGAATACATGCAATATATACATACATACATATATATATATATGTCAGTCATTTTGACTGTGGCCATGCTGGACCACCACCTTTTAGTCGAAGAAATCGGCCCTTGGACTGATTCTTGTAAGCGTTGTACTTATTATATTGGTCTTTTTCTGAACCACTAAGTTACGTAAACATACCAAGAACGGTTATCAAGCAATGGTGGAGGGACAAACAGGCACAAACACAAATATATACATATGTATATATATATATATACATACATATGTATACAACAGGCTTCTTTCAGTTTCCGTCTACCAAATCGACTCACAAGGCTTCGGTCGGCCTGAGGCAATAGTGGAACTGAACCTGGTCGCATTATATATATATTTATACACACACACACACACACACACACAGACACACACACACACACACACACATATATATATATATATATACTAACAAAGTTGTTTGCGGGCAGCGAACAGAAAAAAATTCATTTTACCTGTAAGAAGTACAACTCAGATATGGATAATCTAGGACCTAGATTTCGAACTTTCCAAATTACGTTTGTTAACGTAAATTTTATTTGTTCTCTTCAGCTAGATTCACTTAGACAAAATTTCGAATATATATATTATCGAGTTAGAAAACAAAGAGATCTAATGGATGCAATTTAATTTATTAATTAATCAATAAATCACCATATTCACCAACAATTGTTTTATTTCACAAACAAAATTAAAATTACATAACATATATAAATATATGATTTTGCATTTTAAATAGCTTGTATGGAAAATCATCAAGGTATACAATGGTCAACAAGGATTACATTAGGATACGTTTGGAATACTCAGAATATATAGACATGTTTATTATGTGCGTATTCATAATAAACGCATAATAAACATGGTGGTGGTGGTGG
>NC_142944.1:16238683-16241183 GCF_046866305.1 Octopus bimaculoides | reverse complement strand
GGTGTTCTTTAACATTTGACTATATCTGATAAATACCCTTAACATTTTCCAAAATAGGGAATATGTCACTTTTCCTCTCCACACTTTATGAATAAATTTCTTGAGGGCGACAGAGTATTTTTCATGCGCCCTCGTCCAGTTCTTTCCTTTTGCTCGAGCTGGTTCAAATTGATTTGCTTGTTTTGATCAACGCTGTTTGCAAATGATTTGATGTCTATCTTTGTTCTTGTTATTCCTGCAGTTGTTGTTGTTATTGTTGTTGCTGCTGCTGTTGTTAACCTTGTTTACAACAAGCATGACTAATAGTGATTCTAAATTTTAGTGCGAGGCCAGCAATTTCAAGGGAGGTGTAAGTCGATTACATCGACTCCAGTTCTCAACAGGTATTTACTACATCGACCCCGAAAGAATAAAAAAGAAAAGTCGACCTCTGTGGATTTTGAACTCAGAACGTAAAGATAGACGAAATGGCGCAAAGCATTTCACCCGGCGTTCTAACGATTTCGCTAGCTCGCCGCTTCGCCGCCTTAATGGTAACACTAAGAATAATTATTATTTTAGTTGATATCATTAGAATTTATAAACTTTCGGGAATATGTGAAATACTTTTTTTCTTTTTTTGAATGGGGGATCTCGAAACATATAATGTTATAGGTAATAGCATGTAAATACTGGATTTGAACCCCATATACAGCTTTCGACTTCACTGTTCCAGGGTTTTTTTCTCAGTATTTACATGTTATTATTTATAAATTTATGTGTTCTACGAGATACAGTGTTCGAAAAGAAGAAAAAGATTTCTTTTAGCATTACGGTAATCGCAAAGCGAATTAGAAGTAGACAAAGTGAAAGTTAAATGAATATAAATGCAGTGAGTGAAGTGAGAAAGAAAGAAAGAAAGACAGACAGGAAGGAAGGAAGGAAGAAAAAAGAAAGGAAGAAAGAAAGAATAAAGAAAAGACGAAGAAAAAACAGTAAAAAAGAAAGAAAGATGAAAGAAAGAAAGAAAGAAAGTAAAAATAAAGAAAGAAAAAGAAAGAAAGAAAGAAAGAAAGATAGAAAAAAGAAAAGAAAAAAGATGGGAAAAAAAAATAAGGAAAGAAATAATGAAAAAGAAAAAGAAAGAAAGAAAGAGATCGAAAAAAGAAAGAAAGAAAGAAAGAAAGAAAGAGATCGAAAAAAGAAATGATAAAAGAAAATACAGAACGCAAATCAAAACCTTTCTGCAAAGTATCGGACAAATGATGTGAAGAGAGACAAAGTAAAGTTGGTTACGTATAAAATAAGTAGAAAAAACAGATACAAAGAAATAGAACAAAATGGCTGATTATCTTAATATACTTCGTTAAAGATCTTCCTCGTTGCTTTAAGTGTCCTATTCTAAAAGCTCGCTGTTGTTGAAATATTGTTGGTAATGTGAAAATATTGTTGAAGATATTTTCAAGGAGTATGATCGAAACGTAAGCCTAATTAGGTTGATGTTTTCACTGAATTGATGAAGATAACAGCTTCTTTTTCCCCTTTACTTCTCTTTTTTCCTTTAGTTTTCTGTTTTCCTTTCTCTCTCTCTCTCTTTTTTTTTTTTGTTATTTAGAAACGATTTCAATTACATTGCTGACATGTACAAGTAGTTATTTAGTTAGTTATTGCCTTTATTTGATCAGGCTGCGATATCAATTTGCTACCAGGAAAACACTGAAACTTCAAGTCTACTAGATCCTGAGCTTATTTTATTTTAATAAGATTTATCTTTATTATATTATTTTTTTATAATTAATTGAAAACAAAATTTATATTGAGATCATTAAAATATTTAATTATATAAATTCGCGTCTTCACAATTTTGTATTTGAATGAGATAAAATAAAATGTAGAAAATGAAATAAACTAACCAAGTATGAGAGAAAGTAAATACAAAAATTATAATAAAATCATGTTTCTTAAAAAAATTATTTTGTTCTTTTATAAATTTGTCTTTAAATTAGACAAATAAAATAGTTTGTATTGATTGATTGACTTATTGATTAAACGTAAGTTATGAAGAAAAAACAAGAAATAAGGGAAAAACATAGAAGAAAAAATTGCAATTTCTGTTTATGCCATTGACGTTGTCTTTTTATTTTTTTATTGCATATTTATTCATATTTTAAATGTAGTTACCATAGCAGAAAAGATGGAATTCTGACTAAATTCTATGTAACATATAGCATTTAGTCTCTCGCTTTTATTTTCTTAGTTCCAATCATACCAGAATTAACTTTATCATCCTCTTCTGGACTGATAAAAGTAAAAATAAAAATAGCGCCAACGACTGTACACATTCACAAAACGCTGTGTCCTGCCATTCAGCTGGAGTGAGAATTTGTCAGACAAAGCACATGCAGTATGTAATTACAGCTCTTAGTGTTCTGAGTTCAAATCTCGTCGACTTCTTCAACACCCTCCTCCTTCAAATCAACTGTCAACCTACACTCCTTGCACACGCTTACCAATACCCAAA
>NC_142944.1:16218683-16221183 GCF_046866305.1 Octopus bimaculoides | reverse complement strand
CGAATTCTTCTTCTTCTTCTTCCAATTCTTCTTCCAATTCTTCTTCTTCTTCTTCTTCTTCTTCTTCTTCTTCTTCTTCTTCTTCTTCCAATTCTTCTTCTTCTTCTTTTTCTTCTTCTTCTTCTTCTTCTTCTTCTTCTTCTTCTTCTTCTTCTTCTTCTTCTTCTTCTTCTTCTTCTTCTTCTTCTTCTTCTTCTTCTTCTCCTTCTTCTTCAGTCTCTCTCGTTGTTATTATTTCTGTGTTATTCCGAAAGATGAGAAGTTTCAAGTGAATAAATGTTATGTATAAAATGATATTGTTCTTATACATTTTTAAGGAACTTTAGAAGATTACACGGCTTTTGGAAAACTTGGCACCACTTATATTTTTTTTCAACCTATAATTCTATCATATGTGTAAATACTGAAGGATACCAACCTTGAATGCTAGGCTGTATATCTTTTTCCTCTGGGAACAAGGATTCATACACGGCCTTAGAAAATATATAGCATAGGCGTGGCTGTGTGGTAAGACGTTTGCTTCCCGACAACAGGGTTCCGGGTCCAATTGTACTGCGAGGCACCCGAGACAAGTGTCTTCTATATATTGTGATTGGATTTGGTAGACAGAAACCGATTGAAGCCCATCGTATAAAAGAGTGTGTGTGTGTGTGTGTGTGTGTGTGTGTGTCTGTCTGTCTGTCTGTGTGTATGTGTGTGTGTGTTTGTGTGTGCGTGTGTTTGTGTGTGTGTGTGTGTGTGTGTGTGTGTGTGTGTGTGTGTGTGTGTGTGTGTGTGTGTGTGTGTGTGTGTGCTTGACAACGAGTGTTAGTGCGTTTACGGGTCCGAAATTTAGCATTTCGGCAAGTATCAGGTTTTACAGTAAAATAAGTTCTGATGTCGATTCGTTCGAGTAAAATTCTTAAAGGCGGCACCCCTGGACGGTTGCAGTTTGATGACTGAAACAAGTTATAAAAGATAAAATATATGCCCCTATTATAGTATACTTCATAGTATATAGTATGCATATTCTCCTTTTATCATTCCCTTTCAGTTATTTTAAGATATTTATATATTTTTGTGTCGAATATTTTTTCCTTTTTATTTTAGGTTTTTTGTTAAATCTTGCATGAAAATATGTATCCTATATCTACTGATATATATTCCGGTAACCTACTACGCTAGTCTGTTTAACACACTCGTGCCATTGGTACACAGTATTCTAGGACGCACGTGTTTTTCGACATGTTGTGTCTTGTTTGCCAGGAGCAGACGTAATTTTGGCCCTAAACAAAGTTGCGGGTGCTTTTTTATACTTACAGCGAATAAATTATTTGCTGATCCGTGCTCATATGTATTAACTGATAAAATAAAGTTATTTTCTCCGTGTACAGCGAAAACTGGGCTGGTTATTTCTTTATCTATTCTTAACAGGTCTAGACCAGGGGTTTTCAAACTTTTTGACTTGCGGACTCCTTTATATTTCAGGCTTTACCTTAGGGCCCCCCTTATAAACGCTTATGAAATTTATACATAAATATTTGCTTAAAATAACATATATTTTTACATTTATTTATTTAACAGTATTTAACAAATAGGTTTATTATCAATTAAAAGACTTCGATTAAAAAACATATATAAAATCAAATTGCCCATAAAAAGTATTTGATGTCCATGGACCCCCTGTCTTGTCCTTGCGGACCCCCTGTGGTCCGCGGACCACAGTTTGAAAACCCTTGGTCTAGGCAATTTCAATCGCAAAATATGCTACTTACTGTAGTGTATGTCTTCCTTTTACGACGACAGCGTGTTCAACACGTTTAACTGATTTCCGAATAGGATTCTGAGACACTAGTGTATATGCATGTATATAGGTATATAAAGTAAAAATATTGCTAGTTTGCCAAGGAAGGTAGATGTTTAAAACTACTCAAACAATTAAGAAAGCAATGCAAAAACAAGACGAAAAAAGAAAAAAATGCTTCCTTAATAAATAATCAAGCCTTAATAAGATTTAATGCAAAATTAATGTAAGAAGGAAAAGCTTTTCTATACTCAAATAATTATATATATGTGTGTGTGTGTGTGTATGTTTGTGTGTGTGTGTGTGTGTGTGTGTGTGTGTGTGTTTGTGTGTGTGTGCGTGTTGGTGTGCGTGCGTTCGTGTATATATGTATATACCTACATACATACATGCATCTATATATTTGTGTATGTGTGTGCATGTATGTACAAATATATACAGGTAGTTGAAAAACGATTAGTGATCAATACAAATCAAATTTTTATATATAAAATAGGGAGGTGGAAATAGCAGAGAATTAAATCTAAGATATTTCAACTTATAAAGAATTTAATAAAATGATTTTGAAAATTATATACAGAATATATAGAATATTATCGGTTTCAATTATGAAAATTCCTAAAAATTTATAAAATTTGAAATAAAAACAGTTTATATTCTGTTTGGGGATCAAAAACATGTCTATTTTTTTGTTGAAGTCTTGTTTTAGATATAGTC
>NC_142944.1:16211183-16213683 GCF_046866305.1 Octopus bimaculoides | reverse complement strand
TATTATTATTATTATTATTATTATTATTATTATTATTATTATTATTATTATTATTATTATTGAGAGAGTAGTGCATACCATTAGAGTGAATCTATGGTTAAACATACGAAGCCCAATATTCCCTTCGTGACTACCCGTCTGATATATATATATATATATATATATATATATATATATATATATATATATATATATATATATATATATATATATATATATATATATATATATATATATATATATATATATATATACATATATATATATATATATATATATATATATACATATATATATATATTACAGTTCTATATTTAAGGGATGAGGAATTATTTAGATTATTTACATTATTTACATTTGACGGATATTCGTCCTCATCTTGTTTGTTGTTAACACAACATTTCGGCTGATATACCCTCCAGCCTTCGTCAGGTGTATTGGGGAAATTTCGAACCTGGGTTCTCATTCCTATCGATGTTACTATTATTATTATTATTATTATTATTATATTATTATTATGATTATTATATTATTATTATAATTATTATTACTATTATTAATCAGGTCGCTGCCGTGAATCAAACTCGGAACCTTGGGGTTAGTAGCCCGCGCTCTTAACCACTACGCCATATCCCCGTGGGCATATATATATATATATATATACATATATATATATATATATATATATATATATACACACACATATATATTATGTGTGTGTGTGTGTGTGTGTGTGTATGTGTGTGTGCATTCTTTTGTGTGTGTAAATATATATGAGCAGATTTTAATTTTCGTACCAATATATACAATATATATGTTCTCTTATTCTTTTATTCTTTCATTTGTTTCAGTCATTTCCCTGCGGCCATGCTGGAGTACAACCTTGAAGTGATTTTTAACCGGACAAATGGAGCCAAGGAATTACTTTTCAAGCCTAGTATTTTTCTAGTGAATCCTTTCGCCGTATCGCTAAGTATCGGTGTCGTAAACACATCAACACGGTTGTCAAAGGGTGATGGAGGAACAAACACATACATAGCTACACTCACAGACACACACATGAACACACATATACACACACATACATAATATATATATATATATTTAAAATAACGTCGACCACTAACGTGGACAATTAATGCGCTAGAAATAGATCACATCTTGTGTCTATTAAGACCTAAAAAGTTCTCAACAAGAAATATAGCAGCATACCAAAAACGTGAGCGGGCAAGACATTTAAAATCACCTAAAAAGTCATCCTCGAACAGGGACCGGTTTCGGATTTAACAAATTCTTACTATTTGTCTATTCCTCATCAGCCTGATTTGTAATGTAACCGCAATCATCAGAATCGTATACAGAGTTGCCCACCGCCATGGGTGCGCGTGCATATGGTTCTGCTAATTACAGCTTAATGGTAAAATTCAAAAGTCTTCGTTTTGGCGCGCTAATTCCAGGAATATATCCGCAGAAAATATTTACTACGTCGAATATATTCAGTATGAGAACATGAGTAATGGGTGTGATTTTAAATGTCTTGCCCGCTCACGTTTTTGGTATGCTGCTATATTTCTTGTTGAGAACTTTTTAGGTCTTAATAGACACAAGATGTGATCTATTTCTAGCGCATTAATTGTCCACGTTAGTGGTCGACGTTATTTTTTAAAATGTACCTTAATCCCCTGAGATTGCAGATAATATTTCTGAATCTCTTTGATTCTTTAAATGTGCTGGCCCCCTGATAATTAATCGATATTAATTAATATATTAATATATGACTAATTACCAGATCTTATAATAATTATATATATATATATATATATATATATATATATATAGAGAGAGAGAGAGAGAGAGATAAATAGATAGATAGATAGATAGATAGATAGAGAAAGAAAGACAGAGATAGAGATATATACGGGCTTCTTTTCAGACAGGCTTCCCTTCAGTTTCCGTCTACCAAATCAGTTCACAAGGCTTTGGTCGGCCAAGGTTATAGCAAAAAACACACATCCAAGGTGTAGCGCAGCCGGACTGAACCCGGAAACTTGTGGTTGGCAAGTGAGCTTCTTATCACACAGCCACATCTGTGCTTATAAATATATATACACCCATCTCTTTTCGTACGTACACACTTATATTTCAAAAGTCTGGTATTTATTACAACGTGTTCTGTTTTGCGAGCCGCACGGTTACGGGGACGTAGAGAAGCAAACACCGTTGCCAAACGGTGGTGGAGCTCACACACTAATATATAAACTTACACTCCGAAAACAGGCACATTCACACATACACATACACATACACATACATATGCATACACAGATGCATACACATAGAGGAACACACACGCACAAACACACAAGCACACACAGATACATACAGAAAGAGAAAGAGAGGCAAATACATACACATACGCAGAGGCAAGCACACACAAACACGCACATACATACACGCATACATTCATACGCACATACGCATATAGACACATACACATACA
>NC_142944.1:16206183-16208683 GCF_046866305.1 Octopus bimaculoides | reverse complement strand
CGCGTGCACACACACACACACACGCACCCACACGCTTGTATATATAATGTGTATGTATATATATATACATATATATATATATATATATATATATGTCTGTGCACATTTATACATATGCACATATGTATATATATTCACACACACACACCCCTATGTATATGTATGCATATTTTCATATATATATATATATATATATATATATATATATATATAAGAATTTAAGGAATGGAGAAAACGCATGTTATAATTGCATGTTATAATTGCATACTATATGCAATTATAACATGCGTTTTCTCCATTCCTTAAATTCTTAAATATACTCAAATACCCAAAATTTCAAGGAGTCCCTATCGCCATCCACTTTAGAGAAAAATTTGTAGTTTGGAATCAGTAGTTCTTTGACTGCTATTTCTAAATTTTCAGTATGTTGGAGAAGCAACTAAATTGCTAATCCCTGTATATTTATAATGATAAATAGTTTTACCGATAAAGGTTTTTTTCATACTGAACTACTTGGCAGAATTGTTAATTATTAATTCTATTATTAATTGACGATTCTCTGCCCTTATTCTTGTATATATATATATATATATATATATATATATACATATGTGTGTGTGTGTGTGTGTGCCTATTTATGCATATATATTTCTCTCTCTCTCTATATATATGTATATATATATTTATATGTATTTATACACTCATACAAACACACGCACACACACACGCGCACTCATACACATGCATATGTAGAGACTGTATGACAGATATGCGTAAACATGTATGTATGTACGTACAGATGCGGATATGCATATACTTTTGTATGCAATCATGAATGTGTGCTTCTTGCGTACAAGCCTATGCACATGCCTACGGTTTACGTGCCGTTCCATACGTGCATGCACTTTGCTAGGAATTTAAGTGAGAATAGGGATGGAAAGTGTGCATTGTGTATTGAACTGAATATGTATCTCTGTGTAATATAACACCGCATTTATTCTAAAGATTTGCATCTTGAAATATACATAATATATCATTACTATTATTCAATGTGTACCGAAAATGTCGCAGTGTTTATCTGTTTGTCTTCTTATCTGATTCCTTCCCTCTCTCTCTCTCTCTCTCGTTACACACCCACCTCTACGCCACTACGACACACAAGTATACTCACCAGCAGATACATATCCATTTGCATACGTAATTATGCTGGATATTGCAATCGAATTAGTTATCACTTCATATATTCTATGATTAATTATACACTGATATATGTGTTTTTGTTGTGTTCCTCTAAGTGTATATGTGGGCACAGGTGTATGTTTCAATATACATGTGCGCGTGAGAAAATGTGTGTGTGTGTGTGTGTGTGTGTGTGTGTGTGCGTGCGATTGTAAATACATGTGCAGACGTGTGAATGTATATGTTTATACGTGTAGTTAGGTGTATAAATCTTTTTTTTATGCGTGGGTGTGTGTTTCCATATTTGTGTGCTTCAGTTTGAGTATTTTTGTTCAGTGTGAGAGTGAATTTATTTATGTGTCTGTTTGTGTACATGGTTCTGTTTGTGTGTGTGTGTGTGTGTGTGAGTATGATAGTAATTAATTCCATACCATTGCTTCTCGCAGATATCAGTATGGACACTAGGACTTCTCTGCGAATATTGAATCAAATGAAGATTGGTAATTTCCACCTGTATTTGAGCTTCTTCGTATTTATTAATACTAGCGAGGCGTGTGAATATTTCAAGGAATTAATGGTAGATCTGTTGGGTTATTCCTGAAAACATTCTCAAAAAAAAAACAAAAAAAACCTGATAGCGTAGCCTGTGTTGTGTCTGTATCAAAAGATAGTCACTCATCTGCTAATCATTGAAAAGTGAAGGAAATTGCAATATGATGATTACCTAATACATTTTATATATACACTTTATATACTTTATGCACAATTTTATAGACTTAATACACAACACTCTCCCCATTATTTTTCCATTTTTTCCATAAACAGAAAAAAAATTACATTTTAAAATTTACATGTTCACAAATTCATATCTAGAAAACAAAAATTTTATAGTAAAAAATTATCTTATATGTAAAATATAGGTGTCACAATTTCACAGGGGTGAAAATTAAATGCAGCACGGCATACTCTGAAAGCATTGTTGGTAACTTATAATACGTTTCAAGTTGCGTACACCTTTCAATCCAATACTTCTTTGTAGACTATGTTCTTCGTGTAAGTTCTCCCTCTTCTTTCCCCTTATTTGTCAGCGTTAATGACTTTAACCCTCACATCAGACAATTTGTGAGCCCTTGAGAATGCAACATATAGCTGACCATGGCCGAATAGAGGTTCAGGCAAGAACAGCCCCATTTTATCAAATGTCTACCATTGTGATTTCTTGATAGTCATTGCATATGACAGGCGAACGGGAAACTGGTTTCTTTCTAAAGTAAATAGCAAGTTTGGATCGCTGAGTGCCAGCTTTATTCTGGGAATGAGA
>NC_142944.1:16168683-16201183 GCF_046866305.1 Octopus bimaculoides | reverse complement strand
GTGTGTGTGTGTGTGTGTGTGTGTGTGTGTGTGTGTGCGCGTGTGTGTGTGTGAGTGTGTGTGTACGTGCGCGCGCGATATGTTTCCATATGTGTCTCACGCACACACACAAGTAGACAGAAACACACGACCATACACACGCATACACGAATACACACAAAGACACATCCCCACATCCATACAAAACTGACGCACACAAACCCTACACATAGACACACTCAAACATACACACACAAGGAGACAGAGGTACACACACAAATACACACACAAACACATACACAAACAAACATACAAATGCACAAACACACACACATAAACACATGTATATACAAAATACATACATACATGCATGCGAACATAGATAAATACATATATGCATACACACACATAAATACATACATATGCGCGTACACAATCAGACATGCATACTGACGCACACATGCGCACAAACAGACAAAAAAGAACGCCGCTCCAATGATGGACTGTCAACATCATTGACAAGGCTGAGAAAGCAACGAAAATTTTGTAAAGAAACATATAGATAATAAATGAGTGGAAATCGAACCGGTGAGTGTGTTAGATAATAAGGCATTAGGACAATATGACTCTTCCCAAGCACAACAAAATATATTAATATAGCTATGAGGAAAGAAAAACGCTGTAAAAAGAACGGAACATATGAATGTATGTTGATCCTCTAGGATTATGAGTGGAGTAATTCCTCGATTATCGCACATGTTAGGTTCCAACTCCACCCCACGATAGGTAAAAATCCGTGAAGTAGAAACAGTACTACACTATATATTTTTTTAATGTTATTTTTATAATTTGTAAATATTTATTTTATTATAAATGCAAAACAACGCCACGGAGGAATCGACATAAGCTTAAATAATAAACCGCAATAGGTGAACCGCGATATGGCGAGGTATTACTGTATGTGTTTGTAAATCACTTCGTCAGGAGTTGAATGAACTTCCTGGTTCTATACAATGATAAGGCTAATAAAGGCTTGTTAGGTGATTATCAAAGAAAAATCTACTGGGGAAAATTTTAAGCGAAGATATAAAAACAAGCATGTATAGGAAAAACGAGACATAGGACAGTATGTTTATTTATTCTATCATGGCACAAGAAAACAAGGAGTAGTTGAGATTATAGTTATTCTTTTAATTCTGTATTTATCAGAATTCTCCATGGAAGGAAGGAGCTAGTTCCCAGTAAAGAAACAAATGCTCCCGTCACTGGTTAGCAGTAGTGGTAATTTTTGCATACTAGACATTAAGAAAGCCTTGCATATTTTTACTGTTACACTTAGAGGTTGTATCAAGAAGTACGTGTTACTCGGCCCCTCTCTTCCTCCATACGCTCTTTTTCTCGCTCTCGTTACCAGAATATCATAGCCATTTCAGATTGTAGCTTACATATTTAGTAATGTAAAGGAGTGCACCAATAATCACTGGTATAAATGTAAATTTATAACGAGGTTAGAAGAGCTGCGAGCTTCCATGTAGCTGTTCATATATTGTCTCTTTTCCGCTGATTTTGGGGGAGATGTTCACATCTGCAGAGCAGTTACCCTTTATAAATGATATTTCTTTCCTGTCCCAAATAATCTCTAGTAGGTTTGTTATATTTTGACTTGATAGAAGTTTTTATGCGAATGTTCCACCGATATTACTGGTATTGTTATTTATCTATCTATCCCTCTATATATTTATGTGTGTGCATGTATATATATATATATATACAAAATCCCTAAACACTTTTCCGCTCTCCGTTTTTCGTTCTCTCCCCATTTTTTCTCATCCTTTTTATTTGTCGAAGAGCGTAAACTCGAAACATAAAAAAACTTTTCCATTATTCTCAAGTGTCAAACTAATATTCCGTCACCTGTCTTCGTCTTTTGTTTTCTGTAAATTTAAACTATATATCTATATATATATAGATAGATATGTAAGGAAAATACATTGCTCTTATAATCATCTGAGGCCAGTCCTTAGTCTTTTCAGCAGATTACAGTGCGTGCTGTTTCAACAATAGAATAACGGTTTAATTGTAAATAGTATCGTGATGACTGATGACATTTTTCGTTGTCTGTTGATCGCATATTTATGTAAGAGTGATATAACCGACATTTGCTGTTGCATGTTGGGAGTTTAATGGTTTCTCTGTCCTGTTCGCTCCTTAAAACTCCATGATACTAAGGAACACGCCTAATCATGACGACTTACACACTTGACGAAACAATAGCCTTCACCTTCCCAAAACAAACAGGTCAAATCTCTTAGATGACACCGACAAGTTTATAAATCTGCTGACCAACTAACCTTTCCACCTACTTACATACTTTTGCGATCATTTAAGAATTAAAGCTGACACTTAAATAAGTACAACTGATTACAAAGTTTTACATGCTTGTCAACACTCTGAATAATAGCCTTCAAATTTCCAACTCAAGCAGGTTAAACTTTCTATAAATTTTCAAATAAAATCAACAACTGTTCTTGCATTTTTTATGCGGATTCCTAAAAAGCAAGCTCAAAATTTGAAGCTGGCAAACCTAAAGAGATACACCTGATTACAAATTTCTATATGCACGACTGTATTACGAACAATGAGACAAGTACAAATTTAATCAATGAAATTATTCCAAATTTATTCGATAAAAACATGCCATAAAAGCTTTTCTGTCAGATATTACATTACATAGTAATTATAATTCAAGAGATTTCCATCTACTTCGAAAATTAAACATGTGAAGTAAAGCCAAGATGGATTCAAATGTACCACAGTCCGATGAAAGATACCGTTCTTATTTATGAATCTTCAGAAAGTTTTGAATACACCTCCTTAATGTAAAATTGTTTTTATCATAACTCCACACAAACACACACACACACACACACACACAAACACACAGAGTGACAAACAGACAGACAGATAGACAGACACATACACACATGTACACACACAACCAAACATATATTCTTATCTATGGTTCTATTCTAAATTTAGTTATGTGAACTGAGAAAGGAGCAGGTTTCTAAAAGACACATCAAGCTCCATCTTTTTAAGAAACCAGTTCCTTCCATCTTCAATGAGATTAACTTAAACTTGAGTAAAATCTAGCATTTATTTTTTTCTTTTCGGATTTGCAAATTTGTATTCGTGATGTATGTGTAAGTGGATATATATATATTTTTTTTTCAGGAACCCTTGCTTTTCTAGTTTGTCACTTAAGCATTTACTAAAAAGACTAACTGCACCAATTATTATTGTATAAATCTGAATTTATAATCTGGCCATAGAAGTTAAAGGTTTCGAAGCAGTTGTCTGTAGTCATCTTCTTTCTCCTTGATTTTCGTAGTTATTCATAGACACAGGTGAGTCTGTGTGGTAAAAAGCTTGCTTCTCAACCACTGGTTCCGGGTTGTGTTCCTCTGCGTGACACCTTGGACAAGTGTCTTTTATTATAGCCTCAGGCTGAGCAAAGCCTTGTGAGTAGTTTTGGTGGACGGAAACTAGATAAAAACCCGACGTCTATATGTATATGTTTGTGTGTGTGTGTGTGTGTGTGTGTGTGTGTGTGTGTGTTTATGTGAGTGTATGTGCGTGTGTGTGTTTGTCTTTGCGTCTGTGTTTGTTCCCCACCACCACCACCACCGCTTGACAACTGGTGTTGATGCGTTTACCTCTCCGTAACTTAGCTGTTCCTCGATATGTGAAGTACTAGGCTTTAAAAGAATAAGTTTTAAAAGCAGTGCCCCAGCATGGCCGCAGCCGATTGACTGAAACAAGCAAAACATAAAATATATCATCAGAGCAGTTGATTGGTAAGTGATGCATATGTTTTTGTGATGCATATGTTTCCGCAAAAAAAAAAAAAATTACAAAAATGTACGGCAACTCTTCACGCTAAGCTCTTAAACAAAAGCAGATTATTCTAAAGATAGTGTACAGGGAGAAGAGAGACGAAAACATTTCCGTTCATGAAGCTCAATCTCAAGATGTTCAATCATTCTAATCTAAGAACTGGAATGAGAAAATGGTTAAATACAGAGAGGAATAAATATTGTACAACACCGAGACTGAAATATACGTCCACTCCTTACGAAACCGCAGGAAGAGTGTATGTGTACATATGACTTATGAATGCAAGTTTGTATGTACTCGCGAACGGACGTGGTTAAGTATCCACGTGTGTATGAAGGAAGAAGAAGAATATCTACAAATGCAGATTTGACCCTTTTTCCTGACCTGTTCAGTCGGCCCTGTCACTAACATCTTCCTTCTTTCTCTTTCTCATTCTCTTTTTCTCTCATACCTACTTCTTTATTCACGTCCCACCCAAAACTCTGCCTCAATATCCTTTTCCTTTCTTCTTATTTTCTGGCTCTCGCGTCCATATAATAACCGCTTGCTCGACGCCTAAGAAATTCCATCATGGGTTGTGGTATAACTGAACAATATTTTTGCTTCTATTTTCATTATTAATCATTTCCTATTATTTATTTTTTATGCGTTTCTTGCTTGAATCTCCATTATCATTTATAATACAGTCTCAGAAGAAATCACCTTCAAATCTTAGAATGTTGTTAAATTCCTACAAAATATCACTAGCTGATAAGAGACGGTAGGATATTCCGTCTTGCATTTTAAATCTTCCATTTGATTTCATGGTATCTATCTATCTATCTATCTATCTATCTATCTATTTATACATGCATGTCAGTGTGTGTGTGTGTGTGTATATTATATTATATGCATATATATATATATATATATATATATATATATATATATATATATATATATATTGTTGTACTTGGGGATGGTCATATTGCCAGTTTAGCCAATAAAAACACACGCACTGTATATTTGGTATTAATTTTTTTTTTTTTTTTTTTCAGCTTTATATTACATTAATCTTAATCTTAATCTTATTTCGGCCAGAGTTCTTTCGTCACACTTCTGTGACCTCATCAGTGGTCCTTTGTTTCCTTCTTTCTTATGTGTGTCTCACCTTGCTAACTATCAGCCATTTTGTATTTTGTATTCCTATTGTATGTGTCTACGCATGCGTGTCCTTCAATGTGTATGTGTCTTTTGTAAGTGCATGTGTGTATGGGGAGTGTCTGTATCACCTATATTCTCTGTTAATACGTGTTCATATATATATATATTTATATATATATAAATATACACACACATATATAAAAAAATAAACATACATAGATACATACATATACTTAAGCATATGCATATACATATATATATATATATATATATATATATATATATATATATATATATATGCACACATTTACAAATATGTTTAATATATATTAAATTATAGTCTATGAAATACACACAATCTCTCGATTTCTCCATGCATACACACACACACACGCAGACATCTATATTACATGTATGTATGTACATATGAATGTATGTATGAAGTCTGTCTGTCTGTCTGTCTGTCTGTCTGTCTGTATGCATGTATGTATGTATGTCTGTCTGTATGTATGTATGTATGTATACAATACTTTCTCTCCTTTTCTGTTTGGAGCTTACTCTGACAGACACATTCTCACAGAGATTTTTAATCTTCCCTATGCATACTTTCTCTGATTCCTTTTGTCTCTGACACGGACACCCTATACAAAATCATCCAGAGAAACACTCCCCGTCTCACTTTCTCATTAAAATATATACGTATGTGTGTGTGTATATATATGTGTGTGTGTGCGTATGTATGTAAACATATGTACATAATATATATACATAATCATATATATATATATATTTACATACATATATGTAATCATATACACATATACACATACACATTTATATATATGTGTGTGTGTGTGTGTGAATTTACGTACGTATATCATTTTCATTAAAGCCCCTCTCTCTAGTCTCTAGCCATTCTCTCTCTCATTCTCTCTCTTTCTTTTTCGCTCTCTGGCTCTCTGAGCTTTACCATCTGTCTGTCTTTTCGTTAGCAAATAATGGAAGGATTGGTCGAAGCAGACCTGTTGACTCCATGTGTATTTAGCTAGGTTGGCTCAAGTACATATATCTCGTCGAGTCATTTCTATTGACTCTGTCAGTGTTAGGTCTGAAAACTGATATCTGGAGGTGGTAGGTGGGAGGTACAGGAAGTGGCAGGAAAAGTGGAATAGGTGGAAAGAGAAAGAGAGGTAGGTGGAAAGGAAGGAAAAGAAAAAGAATATAAACGTGTGTGGCTGTGAAGAAACTGTGTAATGCTGCTAGAATTCATTTGCTACACATATATATTTATATTTGTATATGTGTATGTATGTATGTATGTATATATATATATATATATATATATATATATATATATATATATATATATATATACCTACATAGTGTGCAAGCACACACACACTGCTTTACTTGCTTCAGTCATTTGACAGCGGCCATGCTGGAGCACCGCCTATTAGTCGATTAAAATCGACCTCAGGATTTATTCATTGTAAGCTTAGTACTTATTCTATCGTTCCATTTTGCCAAACGGCTACGTTACGGGAAGCAAACACACCAACATCGGTCATTAGTTGTCAAGCGATGGTGGGAGGACAAACACAGACGCACAATTACATACATACATACATACATACATACATATACACACACACACACACACACACACACACACACACACACACACATGCTGTTCAGATGCAGAGCAGTATATATTAAAAATGGGGAATGCCGGCTTATGGCATTACTTTAGGTTTCCCGTTTATAAAGGGTTTGGCTCTATGGCATGTCGTCAGATCCCAAAACTTGTTGGCCCATGAATTCTTCAAAATACGGAAGGAAAAATGCCTCAGTATTCAAAGGTAAACAATTGGGATTATCTCATTCTTCTATTGACTATCGACTTTCTGCTGTGCTGCCGTCTTGTGGGCTCCAAAAAGCTAGCAGGAACCTTCCAAAATGTAAACATGGTCCGAAAATCTCCGTTCTGGAGTTAAGGATGTTCCCTGGTTCGAGTGAGCCTTTTAGGATTCTCGAAGATTTTCCATGAAATCCAGTATGAGATCCCATCCTCTCTTAGATGCCAGACGTGGCTGGCCTGCGATGTTATGTATCTCCTTGCCGGAATTCTGAAGGAGGACCTGTGGTTGGAGACACGCTGCTTGAAAAAGTTCCCGGAGCATTTGATGTATCTCCCTGGATGTGCGTTGTAGGTGCTGAACCTGTTGCTGTTGCTGTTGCTGTTAGTTTTGCTGCTTCTATCACCGAAATTGTTGTAGTTGGAGCTGGGACATTGTTGCAGCTGGCATCGCTAGAGGTGATGGTAGCGTCGTAATGTTATCGCCACTGCCGATTATGGTGAAAGGACTGATGTTGTTGTTATTGTTGTGGTTCTCGTGATAGGTGGGAGAGTTGCTATTGTTGCTAGAGATGTCATTATCTGTGGTTCCACTAGTGTTTCTGATAGAGCCGCTGTCGCTGTCGCTGCTGCTGCTGTTATTGTCGTTATAGCTGGTGGTGGCATTGAACCTGATGCTGCTGCTCTAGGGGTTGTCAGGTTCGCTACTGCGGACGTTAGAGAAGCTATTGGTAAGCCTGGTGTTGATGCTGATGCTGCTGTTGCTGCCATCTGGGGAACTGTCAATGCTGACGTTGGTGCTGTTATTGCTATTGTTGCTAAAGCTGTTAACTATGCCGATGGTGGCGGTGTTGCTGGCTCTGTTCCCGTGTCTTCTGCCAGTGGTATCGCCAGGGTTCGCTGGAACTTCGGCTTGATAGACGATCACCTTGGTTTCGTAGTGGCCTCCTACTGGGCATCTGTTGCGGTCTCTGGGCATCTGAAGCTGCATCTTCCTGTAGCTTAGGGGCGCTAACTAGGATGCTCTTAATATTGGGGGCACAGCTAAACGAGACTCTAACTGGCCAGCCACGTCTGGCAATTAAGACACGATGGGATCCCATACTCGATCTCATGGAAAATCCTCGAGAACCCAGACACTTACATCAACGAGACAAAACGTTGCCAGTATGCATAGCTGAACTCACGAGAATCCTAAAAGACTCGCTCAAACCAGGGAACATCCTTAGCTCAAGGACGGAATCAATGAAGAGAGTAGGTAGGTTGGAGTGAAGAGAGGAAGTAGGTACAGATGAAGAGAGGAGGGGAGTTGAGCCCATATGTCGCAAAAGAGCGAAGAGAGAAGACTAATTCCTGTTCTCGGCGAAGGCGGGTGTCCGGATGGCCCCCGTGCAAAGACAATCCGAACACAGACAGGCGTTGAAGTGAATGATCGGTAGAGTGGAAATGGCGCGACACCAGGGTGTAATTGCCAAGTCTGATGTCTCGGAGGTGCTCTGGGAACCGGTCAGCCAAGCGGCGTCCCATTTGATCGATGCACAGAGAAGGGCGGAAATAGCAGGAGATGCAGAAAATGTCATTATTAGAGGTGCAGGTAAAGGAGTCGGTGATGTGATAGGGACGATGATGGGTGCCTGTGAGGATGGTGACGTTGGAGAGGTATGGGTAGGTACGGCAGCGTGAGTGGGAGCAGGGGAACAAGCCAGGCTGGGATGTGGGGTTAGGGAACAAACTGTAGACTAGCAAATCACGCAGGTTGTGAACTCGTTTGAAGGAGGGGAGGGATAGGCTGGAGAAGATGTGGGAGGTAGAGAGGTTGGACAGTAGTCGCCGGAAGGCTCGGAGAATGGTGCATTGAAGGGGCTGGGTGGAGGGGTGGTAGGTGAGGAGAAATGGGAGAGGGGTAACAGCGGGGCAGGTGTGGGAAGAAAGAGTGGCAGCACGGACTACGGAACGTACCCTGGTAAGGGAGGTGTAGATAGCAGTGAGGGGATATTCACGAAAAATGAAGTGATGAGAAAACCGTTAAGACTGAGTCCCAAAGTCATGTATGTCACTGCAGAACCTGTGCATATGAAGGAATTGGGAGTAGGGGATAGAGAGCTTAGTGTGGGTAGTGTTGAAGGAGGAGAATTTAAGGTAAGAGTGTGAGTCGATATATATATATAATAATATAATAATATATATATATATATATATATATATATATATATATATATATATATATATATTAGGAGTGGCTGTGTGGTAAGTAGCTAGCTTACCAACCACATGGTCCCTGGTTCAGTCCCACTGCGTGGCATCTTGGGCAAGTGTCTTCTACTATAGCCTCGGGCCGACCAAAGCCTTGTGAGTGGATTTGGTAGACGGAAACTGAAAGAAGCCCGTCGTATATATGTATATATATATGTATGTGTGTGTATATGTTTGTATGTGTGTCTTTGTCCCCCCTATCATCGCTTGACAACCGATGCTGGTGTGTTTACGTCCCCGTAACTTAGCGGTTCGGCAAAAGAGTTCGATAGAATAAGTACTAGGCTTCTAAAGAACAAGTCCTGGGGTCGATTTGCTCGACTAAAGGCGGTGCTCCAGCATGGCCGCAGTCAAAAGACTGAAACAAGTAAAAGAGTAAAAGAATATATATATATATATATAAATAAATAATATGTGACAATTATTCGTACAGATAAATTCCTCTATTTACATAATATCGAGGTCTCTTTCCTTTGCTGTCTTACCTTTTCTATCAATACAGGAATTTATCTGTACGAATAATTGTCACATATTCTTTATATATATATTATAAATATATCGACTCACACTCTTACCTTAAATTCTCCTCCTTCAACACTACCCAATATATATATATATATATATATGTGTGTGTGTGTGTGTGTGTGTGTGTGTGTGTGTGTGTGTGTGTGTGTGTATATATATATATATGAGCGTGTGTGTGTGTGTGTGTGTACTTGAAGATCTGATGTGCCCACATGGGACTCTCTACGTACTTTCAAACAAGAATCAAAGTTGTTCGATGGACTGATATGGTAGAAGCACAATCTTGGAACGAATCTAGTTTCACAATTCTGTAGCCAGTAGGTTACGATGTGTACCTGCTTTTCTATTCAAAACAAATGCATAAGGTTTTTGCAGTCGCAGTTTGCTCGGCTATTAAGTAGAAAATATGGAATTGCGACAGTAAATCTCTCTCTTGCAACTGTGAGGATCTGCGAAAATTTTATAATTTCAGTTAAGAAACGAAAACACTGCGTAGTTTCTTTTGAGACTGTTTGCCAATTTGCTTGTCTATATAGTCTCTTTCTCTCTCACTCTCTCACTTTCACTCTCTCTCACTCTTTGAAAAATTATCAAGTTTATTTTCGAGTACAGTTCTAGTTTTATCTATTTGCTCTTTACAATACATTATGTCATGACTTTTACTCTGGATATTAAATAAGACATCAGTAAAAGAAAAGATGTCACTGAACACTTCTAACAAAAATAAGAAATCACTGGCTTGACAGACCAGTGAAGATAGAAGCTGTATCTAGCTCACTTTCCATTTTTTTTTTTTTTTTTCATATTTACTGATTAAATATACGAGTTCGTTGGTCACCCACCGTTTATAATTAATTGTTTTCAATCGAAGTCTCTTTTCGAAAAATTATTTCTCAAAATATCGTTTATAACACACATATCACTCATTTCGAAAAAAGTAACACACGTGTAAGCATCTGTGTAAATTGTAAGTAAATTTAAAAAAAGAAAGAACAATGGAAAAATAACGTTAGTCAAAGTAAATATTTTTGTTTTCAGAACACTCCAAAAATATAATAGTGCAAACAGATGTTTTGGATAAACAATTCAAACTTACCGCCAGGCTGTTCCAAGAATTATGGCTAATTATAGCAGTTCTTGAGAACTGCTCTAGTTCCGGTCAAAAAGTAGAACCAGCTAACAAAGAGATAGAGAGATGGGCTCATGCTATTATCAGAAAGCATTACTTCCTATGATAAATTTGTGGAATCACTGACAGAGAGAGGAAGGGGTACAAAATATATATGCTATCGGTCTTGGCATATCTTTTGACAGGTCACTAAGAGAGAGAGAGAGAGAGAGGAAGGAAGGACAAACTGACATAGATAGGGAGTTAGGGAGTGTCTATATGCGGGATTCTCAATGCATGCCTTCTCAAAGCTAGTACTAGTCACTTAGAGAGGGGAAGGGGACAGAATATTTCGAAAACAACTGGACGGATTTTTCTTTGCAAGAAAGTAACTATTTTATCTAATTTTCCGATGATATAACAGAGCATGCAGCGCATAGCTTGCATGCCTGAGATTGCACGCCCCTGATATATATATATATATATATATATATGTATGTATGTAAATGTGTGTGTATGTATATATGTAAATATGTACATGTGTGTGTGTATGCATGTATTTATTTATGTCTCTATGCGTGCGTGTGCAATAAGTATAATAATTATGGAAATATATGATATACAAAATTAATTCGATACAATTCGATACAAAATTAAATTCAAATGCAGAAAAATCGCTAAACGTGCTTATGAAAGAGTTAGGTTAGAAATGTTTTCGAGATTCATAACATGTATTTTCAAACAGTTATTTTCAAGATTTGGGTAAGTTAGAGCGAGGCACTTCGAGACGGAATAGGTGGAAATCATAGGCACGTGAGAGGGAGAGCTAAGTGATAGGAACAGTAGAATTGTATGGAAGGACAGACAATATCTTTCAGTGGGGGAATTTGAATAGACGGTGTAGGTAATACGTGTTGACAAATTAGTATCTGAGAATAATAAGACGTGTGTTCTGTGTGTCTGTAAAAGATGATGTGTGTAATCTTACACCATTTCACATTCGGTAGGAGAATAATTTTAATCAATGTAGAATAAGTGTATGATGTCAACTTAATGTGACAGCCCCGTGAAGGGAATAATACTACCGTTGTTGAGACCTAGGAAGCGGTGCAGGTTCCTAGGTCTAACCAGCAGTAGTATTATTCTCTTCTGGGGGACTGTCACATTAAGTTGACAGCATACAAATACTTCATCGTATAAATCTCTGAGAGATTTAGAAATGTATTATTTTCAATGTAGAATAGTTTTAATCAAAACGGAATAATTCCATTCAAAATGGGAATATAATAAATGAGAATAAAATATACAGTGTTTTTGCTAATTTATTATTTGTATATCACTAACAACAAACAGATATTTGCGTTATCACATACTATATGACATGCTTTTTGGAAATAAATAATTAAAAAAATTAATAAACTTAGTGAATAAATTGACAATGACTGGAATGATATAACGCAGAAACCTATTTATTACTGATGATATATAAGTAACAGGCAAAGTAGCTGGTTAAGAAAGCCGTATGCTGAGAAGTAATGTTTATCAGTATGGCCGTTCGACGTTATTATCGTTTTTTACCTCAGAAGAAAGCCCCTCCGGCTGGATATCGATGCAATCTGCACCCGGTATATATTGCAAGCAAGCGAGCGAAACCTTACCATCATCTAGCAGACGACGGGATCATCAGACTAAACGGTTTCGGGTTATTTGGGCCCATCGTCAGTAGTGAACACCAGGCTGTTAGAGATAACAGGAATTCGCTCTAGCGCGCAATTGCATCGATAACAAGCTGGAGGAGGCTGTTCCTGGGGTTAAAAACGGCATTAACGTCGAACAGCCATATTGATGTGGTGATAAACATTACTTCTTGGTATAGTTACTACTTACATATCTTAGATATTTTCTACCTAGCTACTTTTCTTGTGGAAGATCAGTGGCTGATTGTCGCTTAGTTTCTATATATTGTGAACTACTGCTACCTCTTGCGACCGAGTATTTCCCACTGAAGATGGGCACAAATAGCCCGAAACCATTCGGAGTTGTGACCCTGTCGTCTGCAAGAAGATGGTAGGGGTTCGCTCTCCTACTTGCAATATATACCGGGTGCATTTTGCATCGATAACCAGATGGAAGAGGCTCTTGAGTCAGATCTAGCCTTTCACACCAACCAACCCTACAATATAGTTCTAAATGCTAACAGTCACATCATCAAATCTCAAAACTATGACATAGTGCATGATTAATTCAAAACAATGTGAATAAACAAGCATTACACTTGTCAGAATAATCTGAATGTTAAAGAGTTAAGATTAATTATTGGGGTTGATTGCAGTATAATGATTGGAGCAAGTAAATGAATAAAAGAGGAGAATGCTGATGTGTATATTTTCAATGTACAAATGTTCGTTACTAAATGTAGAATTGTCGGTTGGAGTTGCTATCATCGTCATACAATTTCTTGTGAAGTAATACTGAATTGTGTGTGTTTGTTTTTTCCAGGTGGTTAAGTTCATCACTGTTAAGAGAACTACGTTCAAGGCAGTGTTCCGGCATAGCCACGTTTCAATGACTGAAGAAGAAAAAAAAACAATGGAATAAAAGCATTTTGAAGATGATGATTATAAGGAAAATATTTTCGTTATTAATACATCTGCTGTGAACACCCCAAACCGTGGTAGTCTTGAGATACCATATTTGGTGCGTTGCCACGCTTTGAGACTGTCGCACCTACAGAAATATCTAAATCACTGCGATGATGTGGACGAAGAAGAAAATTAGGGTGAATAAGGGCGCCTTTCGTGCGACACGTCTTTCCGCAGCTCATCTCATTGACAGAGCTGCAGTCATGGGTCAAACGCAGACCAAAGTTGGGCGCTTAGCATCTAGAGTGTTACCGGGCACTGCCCAAAACTGTTAGCGGGAAAACAACCCAAGATTTCTATAGGGGGCTAGTTAAGGGTATGAGTGATGATGGCCTAGGATTGAATTTAAGCATCGATGAGAACAATCTGTGTAGTCTTTTCCGGAGGACCTTCGGGTCGAAGGTCATGGACAATTTTCAAATGTCTTTGGCTTGGCAATGTTTAAGAGGGGTATTGCCCGTTTGAGACAAGCTCTTCAGGGACGGAAGTGTCAACACTCGAACTTGCCCGAGATGTTTGCAGGGGCACGAAACCGTCCTGCATGCAATAATCCAGTGTCCGTGCATTAGAGCGTTGTGAGATTGTGTGGAGCAGCTGTTGTCACGTGTAAGACGAATTCAGCTGCCTGTTGAGTGTATAGTGAACATCGACGCACCACCTTCAAGGAAGGCAGATCTTTCTCTGCTTCGTCGCTGTAATAAAAGAGGTTGTGTGGTGGACCCGTCTGAAAGGTTTGAAGACAGGCACTTTCCTATCTGGTCAAGCCCTCATCCGTTTCTTCAAATAACATTTAAACAGGTAGGTGAAGGTAAAGAAGGAGGTCCTGCCTTCTTGTGTGTTTATCGAAAGGTGATCAACAGTGGCAAGACTGGTGAGACTGAATGGATCGACTCTGAATATGCTTTTCTAAGCTTGAGAAAATAAACTAAAAGAGGGCCCTTTCTCATGCCTTGGGGATGATGGAGCAATCCAGGAATTTTGTGTGGGTTTATCCTGGATTACCCTAAGTGGGGATTCTCTTTATTTATCATTTATTTCTCTACTCTCTATTCATCATCATCATCATCATTATTATTATTATTATTATTATTATTATTATTATTATTATTATTATTATTATTATTACTTGAATCAACCTCATTGCTTATTTTGCTAGGTATGATGGAAAGTGTCAACTGTCCACAGCCAGCAGACTAAGGTGACACATGTTTACTGGTCATGCTTCAAGAAACCTGCAAAGAAATTCTTGCAGCTCGAAGCAATGCTGAATTTTGTAGGTGTTCTATCTTTACACTTGCACCAATCATTTCCAACCATGTTGGTAGTTGAGTGCTGATACTTCTAAGTGCACCAATTACTATTGGTATCACGTCGACTCTCTTCATTGACCACAACCTTTGCATTTCCCACTTCAAACCGTCATAGTTGTTTATTTTTCTTCTTTCACATTGACCCTGTTGTCATCGAGGCATGCTATATCGATTATCATGCATGTTCATTCTTTTTTATTCACCACATCAATGTCCAGTTTGCGATCTCTGCTCACGTGATCGCACTGGATCATTGCATTCCACAGGATTTTGCAATTCTCATTTTCGGTGACTCCTTCTGGGGTTTACTGATACCACGTCTTTGCTCTTTGTAGTCCGTGATTTCCACAGAGTTCCGAATGGGTCATTCTTGCCACATTGTCATGGCGTATTTTTTATTCGCGTTGTGCCGATTTCGGGTATTCGCTAACGATGTGCTATAGCGTTTCACCCCTCTAACCACACATTCCGCATTTGTCGCTTTCGGGATTGTTGTTTATTCTGCACTTCATATAGCTGGTCCTTAACGCTTGTTCTTGAGCTGCGCATATGTTTGCTTCTGCCACTATCTTTAGGTAACTCCTTCTCATCCATAGCCACTGTTCCTGTGTATCTGTCATGGCGTTCATATCTTTCGCAAACTGACCACACATTTTCTTTTCCTTCCATGATTTTTCTTTTTCAAGCACTGGAGATAGTTTGTGTTATCACCAGTTTTTATCATGGGGTAGGTCCAGGTCTTTGCAAATTACCAAGTGAAAATATTGTGCTGCTCTATCGTATTTGTTGAGATACTCTGTAGGCGCAAGAAGACTGCACATGGAGACAGCATGATCAATGGTTTCATTTCGTTGTTTACATACATGACATATTGGGATAATGCCGTTCTTTAATATGTTGGCCTGGTAGCTCCTTGTTGGTAGGCATTGATCTTGGTCTGCTATGATAAACCCATCTGTTACTGATTTTAAGCCAGAAGACACTAACCATTGACAGGTAAGAGCTTTTTCAATATCGGTACTATTAGCTCTCTATGGGTATCTCCCATTGAGAGGCTTCTCTTGCCGTTTATCAGTAAGAATATCTAAGGCAGCAGTTTTAGGAGGATTTTTCATACGTTTAGCTTTTTCTAAGCTTGTTTCCAATACGTCTGATTCTGGGATTTGTTGTATTTGGAATTCACTTAGATATTCCTTTGCCTATTTTGTTACTGAGTATGATACTTTCTTGTTTTGATGTTTTGAGACAAGTATTAACATCCAGTCATCTGAGTTTTACAAGTAGGTGTTTAGGCCAATTGTGGCAATCTTCATTGTTAATTCTAGTTGTAAAAGTCCATGGCCAATCTCTTTTGTTGGCAGCTAAACTCGTTCTTCATCTGCCTTAGAGTGGTGCATTCTATGTACTGTCAACAATTTTCATATTTTTCTGTCAAGATTACATATTTCAGTAATTGACCTGTTAATGATATTGAAACTATAAGTCACGACCGGCATGTCTAAAGTACTGAAAACTTGAATCCTGATTCTTGCATTCAGCTGTCTTGAATATTGCCCTTATCCCGTGATAACGTTCTCTTCTGATCCTTTCCCTCATCATTGAATGTTTGGTTCCATCACCTTCAAATACCCCTAGGTATTTGTAGCCATCCGTTGGTTCTAACACTTTTATGACATTCTGCTGGTCACGATTAACGTTGGAAATTTCTGTTATTTTTCTTTTCATAAGGGTAGCTTTTGCACATTTATCGAGGCCAAATTGCATCCTGATGTCATCACTGAATCGTTTAACAATCTCTAATAAGCCCTGGAGTTGTTGGTCATTTTTTGCAAAGAGCTTTAAATCATTCATGTAACAGATTCATTGTCACTGTTCTAAGTCAGTGTGTTTCTCCATGATCTCATACTTACAGACAAAAAGTTTCGCAGAGTAGGTGCTATTTTATACATTTCCATACATTTCTTAATCCAGCTATGTGGTAGAGTATCAAAAGCATTTTTATAGTCTACCCAGGCTATCGACAAGTTTAATATTGTTATTATTATTATGATTGTCAGCACGCTGGGCAAAATACTTAGCGGCGTTTCGCCCGTCGTTAGCGACTGAGTTCATATTCTGCCGAGGGTGACTTTGCCTTTCATCCTTTCAGGGTCGATAAATCAAGTACAAGTTGAGTTTCTGGGCTCAATGTGATCAACAAGCCCACTCCCCCAAAATTTCAGACGTTGTACCTTTATTAGAAATAATAATTATTATTATTGTTATTATAATTATTTTTATTAGTATCATCATCATCATCATCATCATCATCATCATCATCATCATCATCATCATCATCATCATCATCCTTATTATTATTATTGTTCAGTAGTTTTATTTTTATAACGTGCTTTCACTTCACTACCGAGCGCAGCTCTGTGTGCCTTGGGTATGTGCTGTGGTTTGCTGTGGTGCTCTTATGGTTACTGTATTGAAAGTGTTTTGCATATGATGTGTGCAGTGCCCAGTAGTGCAATTTTCTGTATGTTATACATATTTGTAAGTCCTGGTGTTTTTGTTATGTATTTGTCTGAATATCTTTTTATTATACCTAAGGCACCTACTATGATAGGAATTGTTTCTGTTTTTAGATTCCACATTCGAGTTACCTCTATTTCCAGGTCTTTGTATTTTGAAAGTTTTTCCATTTCTTTTAGAGAGACGTTATCATCTGCTGGTATTGATATATCAATTAGAAAACATTTTTTTCTTCATAATCTTTGACAACTATATCTGGTCTATTTGCCTTAATTTCTCTATCTGTTTGTATTGGCATATCCCAGAGTATGGTTGCTTTCTCGTTTTCTGTGACTTTTTCTGGCGTGTGTTTATACCATCTTTTTTCTGTTGTTATTCCATAGTGTTGGCATAGCTTCCAGTGTATATAGGTCCCAGTTCTATCGTGTCTGTGAATATATTCCTTCTTAGCCAGGACTGGCAGCCAGAGATGATATGATTTATTGTTTCTTGTCCATCTCCACATATTCTACAGTAACTTGTTATGTTTCTTTTCACTATATGTTTTTGGTAATTTCTGATGGGGAGGCTTTGGTCTTGTGCAGCAATTAAAAATCCTTCAGTCTCTGCTTTGAGTCCTGAGCTTCTCAGCCATTGCTGGGATTTTTCCCTGTCTATTTCTTTTGCGTTTAGTTTAGCCCAGTATTTACCTTGTAGGGGCTTTTCTTGCCATCGTTTTATCATGGTCCGTTGCTGTTATAGTTTTAGTTTGGATTTCATTTGTTTTATAGCTTTTGTTGTTTCTTCTTCTTCTTCTTCTTCTTCTTCTTCTTCTTCTTCTTCTTCTTCTTCTTCTTCTTCTTCTTCTTCTTCTTCTTCTTCTTCTTCTTCTTCTTCTTCTTCTTCTTCTTCTTCTTCTTCTTCTTCTTCTTCTTCGTATTTGTTAGGTAGATTGATTTCTTGTTTGTATTTGTCAGCTTCCTTAAATACTGAAAACAGTTTTTTGTTTTGCTCGTGTTTTGTGGCTATTTGTATTAATTTTCCTTGCTTCTGGAGTAGGTATTTTTGCAGTCCTATGGTGGTTATTTTATAATAGTTTTCCAGCTGTATAAGACCCCTGTCATCTTCTGTGCGTTGTATATATAGCCTTTCTATGTCAGATTTTGGGTGGTGCATCCTATATCCTGTCGTTATTTTTCTTGTTTTCCTGTCTATTTTAGATAGTTCGTTTAGTGTACAGTTAAGGATGTTGTAGCTGTAGCTTATAACTGGGACAGCTAAAGTGTTGATACCCATTATCTTGTTTTTAGCATTGAGCTCTGTTTTTAGTATTGATCTAACTCGTCTATAGTACTCTTTCTTTATTTTTTCTTTCATTTGTGTATGTTGTATCCTATCTAGTTCATTGTCTCCTAAATATTTATATGGTTGGCTTTCGTCTAGTTCTCTTATTTCATTGGCTTTATCTAGTGTTATATTGCTACTTTTAACTAATTTTCCTCTTTTCAGGGTTGCTTTGGCACATTTTTCTAATCCGAATTTCATATCTATTATCTTGGTAAAGCTGTGTACTGTCTGTAGTAGTGTTTCTAGCTCTTTGTCATTTTTAGCATATAATTTTAGGTCATCCATATATAAAAGGTGGCTGACTGTTTTACCGTAGCATTTGTAACCGCATCCAGTTCTCTTTAGCAATTCAATTAAAGGTGTGAGTGCCAGGCAGAACAGGAGTGGAGAGAGCGTGTCTCCCTGGAATATTCCTCTTCTAATGGGGATGGCTTTCGTTTTCACAAGTCCCTCATTTGTTTGGAGCTGTAGCACCGTCTGCCATTTGCTCATTGAGTGCCTTATGCATTTTATAATAATTGGTGCCACCTTGTTTATGGCTAGTGTTTCCAGAATCCACGTGTGGGGAACACTATCGAAAGCCTTTTGGTAGTCCACCCAGGCCATACTGAGGCCTTTCTTCTTTCTGCGGCTGTCTTCAGTTATGGCTTTATTGATCAATAATTGGTGTTTACAGCCATATGAGCCCTTGCAGCATCTATTCTGCTCTTCTGGAAACAGGTTGTTATTTTCCAGGTGCTTACTCAATCTCTGCGATATTATTGCAGTAAAGGCTTTGTAGATCGTAGGGAGACAGGTTATAGGTCTATAGTTTTGTGGTTTCTCCGTTTCCGTGGATTTGGGGATTAAGATGGTTTTCCCTTTTCGTGAGCAATTCAGGCATTGTCTCTGGTTCTGCTAGTATGTTGTTAAAGTTTTCTGCCAGCTTTTTATGCATTCCTGGCAGGTGTTTTAACCAGAAGTTGGGGATCTTGTCGTGTCCAGGTACCTTCTAATTGCTTAGTCTTTGCAGTGTCTGGGTGACCTCTTCAGTTGTTATAGGGGCCCAGAGTTGCTCAGGTGCTAAGTTCGTTGTTTTAATGGTCCTTTTCTGGGGTTGTTGCTCCACCGACCATATTTGTTTCCAGAATTGTTCCAGTTCTTCTGCTGTTGGTGCTGCAGTAATGTCTATTTTATTTTTACCCAGTTCTTGGTAGAGTTTTTTGGGGTTGGATTTGAACTGTTTGTTTTGTTCAAAGAAGCGTTGGCGTTTCTCATACCGGCAGATCCTTTGTGCTTTGGCAAGGATGTCTTGCTTTAGTTTTTCTTTTGCCTCAGGTAAGTCTTTTTCTGTAATGCTGTATTTGTACAGTATTTTTGTTTTCTTCTTGTTACTTAGTTGTGTTGATTGTCTACTAATTTCATTGAGAATCGATAAATCTTTTCTCCTTTTTAAATTTTGTTCTGGATGTTATTTATCCACAAGGTCTGTTTGGGTGGTAGAACTCCTGTTCGGATTGGTTTGAGTGAGTATCCTGCTTCTTTTGTGGCTGCAGTGGCTGCCGCATATATTATGTCATTTAGCTCAGTGATATTGCCTGTTGTTTCTGTGGTTGTTAGTTCCGTGACGGCCAGGTTTATGCTATTTATTATTGATGTTGCTTTATTGTCTATTTTGATTTTTGGGAGATATAATCTGTGCTCCATTCTAAGATCTGTGGTTTTCACTACCAGTGAGCTAAGGTAACACCTCTCATTTTTCGAGCATCATTCGGAGTATTCGAGTGGTTCCAAGCAGTGCTGTTTTCTGTAAGTGTTCCACCATTATTGCACCCCCTGTTTGTTCCATGTACTTCTCAAAATTTTCACTCACTGTTCCCAGGTCTCCGACGATTATTGGTACTACTGCTACCTTTTTCATCGACCACAACCGCTTAACTTCCCAAGCTAACCTGTCATATCTCACGACTTTTCTTTCTTCCTAATCGCATACCTTGTTGTCAGCTGGGCATGCTATATCTATGATCCAGCATCATTGCAGTCATTCTCAATTAATACTATGTCTGGCTTTCTATTCTCTATCTCATGGTCGCACTGTTTCATAAAATCCCATAGGATCTTTGCATTATCCTTTTCGATGATGCCTTCGCGTTTATGTTCGTACGACATTTTTGCTCTGTCAAGTACATACTTGTTGCAAAGTATCCAATGGACAATCCTTGTTATATTGTCATAACGTCTCTTATATTCTCTCTGGGCTAGTGGCGCACATTGGCTGGTAATATACCATACGGTTTCACTATTTTGTCTACAGATTCTGCATATATCACTTTCTGATGTGTTGTCTATTTTATATTTGATGTAATTCGTTCTTAATGCTTGCTCTTAAGCAGCACAGATTAGAGCCTCCGCTTCCGGTTTTAAATCACTTTTAATCATCCATAGCCATCTTTTTCTCTGTCTGTCTTATCTTCAGCATCCCTATGAAACTGTCCATGAATTATTTTTTTTATCTACCTGTTTTCAGTGTCATTCATTCTCAAGTCCTTGTACAATGCTTTATCTTTGCAATCTTCCATCCTACACAAGCCTGACCTTTATTATTATTATTATTATTGCCTTTACACAGCTTCTAACTTTGGAAATGTACTACAGTGTCAGCTGTTCACTACCAGTGAACTAAGGTAACACCTCTTATTTTTCCAGCACCTGCAGTATTCGAGCGGTTCGAAGCAGTACTGCTTTCTGCATTTGTTCCACGTACTTATCGAGATTTTTACTCACTGTTCCTAGGTCTCCGACAATTATTGGTACTACTGCTACCTTTTTTATCGACCACAACTGCTTAACTTCCCAGGCCAACCTGCCATATCTCACGACTTTTCTTTCTTCCTTATCGCATACCTGGTTGTCAGCTGGGCATGCTATATCTATGATCCAGTTTTCTTTCTCAATTAATACTATGTCTGGTTTCTTATTCTCTATCTCATGGTCACCCTGAATCATAAGATCCCGTAGGGTCTTTGCGTTTCCATTTTCGATGATGCCTTCAGGTTTGTGGTCGTACCAATATTTTGCTCTGTCAAGTCCTACTTGTTGCAGAGTGTCCAATGGACAAGCCTGGCTACATTGTCATGGCGTCTCTTATATTCATTCGGGCTTGTGGCGTACATTAGCTGGTAATATGCCATACGGTTTCACCGTTTTGTCCAAAGATTCTGCACTTATCACTTTCTGCTGTGTTGTCTATTCTGTATTTTATGTAGTTTGTTCATAGTGCTAGCTCTTGGGCAGCACAGATTAGAGCCTCCTTTTCCGGTTTTAAATCACTTTTAGTCATCAACAGCTATCTTTTTTTCTCTGTCTTATCTTCACCATCTCTATGAAATTGACGATGCTTTCTTTTCTTTACCCACCTATTTTCAGTTTCATTCGTTTTCAAATTCTTATATAATGCTTTATCTTTGCAATCTTTCATCCTACACAAGCCTGACCTTCTTATTTCTTCTAATAATAGCGGTTCTGTGGTATTTTTTACATACCGTGCTATATTGTTTTCTTCTGCTCTAATGCTGCGTTCGCATCCAATAAGTCCTCTTCCCCCTATTTTTCTTGGTACATACAGTCTGTCTGTGTCACTCTTTGGGTGGAGTGACCCATATTTAGTTAGCAACTTCCTTGTCTTTCTGTCTAAGCTGTTTAGTTCGTCTACTGTCGTCCATGCGATTACCCCTGCTCCATATCTAAGGAGTGAAACTGCCCAGGTGTTGATAGCTTCGATCTTATTCCGTCCATTTAATTTCGACTTAAGTTTCTCTCAGTATGCACAAATACTCCAACTTAAATTTTTCTGTCATTTTTTCTCCATCAATTTCTCCATTTCAAAAATCCCCAAATACTTATAACCCGTCTCTTCTATCTGCTTCATAACCTCCCCCGACGGTGTCGATAGTCCGTTCATACATTTGATTTTGCCTCTCTTCAAGATTAACATACCACACTTTCCCAGTCCGAATTCCATTCTGATATCAGCACTGAAGATATACACCCATCCATGAATAACAAATGGTTGATTTTTTTGTTGGCGACTTTTGAATACATACCCAGCTTTTGCTTTCCTCAGAATTAGTGTTAGTAGTATCGAGCACAGTACAAAGATCAGTGGGGACAGGCAGTCCCCTTGGAAGATGCCCTTCCTAATTTCTACTGTCCCTAAACTTCTTCCGTATGCTGTCAGGTCCGTCCTCCAATTTGCCATACTTTTTCCAAGCAATCTCGCAACATTTGATGCAATACCAAATAGGTTCATACATTCCATAATCCAAGAATGTGGGATCATATCGTACGCTTTACGATAATCGATCAATGACATGGCTAAGTTAGTTTTCCTTCGCTTGCAGTCTCTAAGTACAATTTTGTCTATCAGGAGTTGATCCTTGGTACCTCTACACTTACTCTTGCAACCTTTCTGTTCATGTGGTAGAACTCCATTTTTTTTCCAGTTGTTCGTACATTGACTCTGCGAGTATTCCAGTCAATAACTTCCACATAAGTGGCAAACAGGATATCGGCTTGTAATTGTCTACCGTATTGCCTTTTTCGATGTTTTTCAGGCTAATTATTATTATTATCGTTAGCACGCCGGGTAAAATGCTTAGTGGCATTTCGTCCGGCTTTATGTTCTGAGTTCAAATTCCGCCAAGCTCGACTTTACCTTTCATCTTTTCGGGTTTGATAAAATAAGTACCATTTGAACACTGGAGTCGATGTAATCGACTCAGTCCCTCCCGCAAATTACCCTTGTGGAAAAATTTGAAACCATTATTATTATTATCATCATCATTATCATTATTATTGTTGTTGTTGTTGTTGTTGTTGTTGTTGCTGTTGCTGTTGCTGTTTTTGTTGTTGTTGTTGTTGTTGATGTTATTATTATTATTATTATTATTATTATTATTATTATTATTATTATTATTATTATTATTATCTCAGGTTTTGCAAGAGTTTTGCATGCATAGCAGGATTACAGTACCACGTTATCCGTTCTTTTCAGCTATCTAATACTTTCCTGATTATTCTGGCCGTGCCAAGGGGGAAAACCTTTTATAAGTCCTACTGGGCGCTCTATTCCGACTTCCTTTATATTCCTCTTGTTGCCTTCTGATATTGTCCCCCAGAACTCAACAGTAATTCACAATATCTTCACCTTCTTCATTTTCCATAGCTAAGATATTTTGTATTTAAGAGAGTTATACTTCTCTATTTTTTCGCCTTCCTTCTTGACTATTCATGGGTCAAAAGGGCATGCAACGTTAACTATACGGCAGATGTGGTGCACCTTGTCCACCACCTCTAGGTCCGGTTTGTTATACTCTAACGCCTAAACTGCTTGGATTTGGCAAATCCCGAAGATTTTTCAAGTTTCCAATTCCGCCACCCTCTTCGGTTTTGTACTCATAGCACGCCTTAGTGTTGTTGTTGTAGTTGTTGTTGTTGTTGCTGTTGTTGTTATTATTATTATTATTATTATTATTATTATTATTATTATTATTATTATTATTATTAGTTTTATTATTATCATTATTATTATTATCATTATTATTATTATATTTTAAGAAGTATTGACATAACTCTTCACGAAGGTAAATAGTCAAGACGAAGAGCGCGATTCGATTGTATAGATATTTTATTAGTTGAACGATGTTTCGACAGTACGTCTGTCTTTGTAAAGTTCAAAACAAGATGTGATTAAAAATTCAAAATTTCAGAAATTTAAACGTAAAGTGCGAACGAGAATAACCAGCGTCCATACGTTGATGGAATGACATCATCAGCTTTTAAGTTTTTTAACAAGCAGAAAGAAAGAAAAAAATAGAAGAAGGAAGACGACAGAAAAAGAGGAAAGAAAAAGAGAGAAAGAAGAATGTTCAATCAAACAGTTTTGTATAAATTTGATGATTATCCACCTGTCATCTTATTCATTCCTCCAGGGCGTGATGTCAATAACCCGCAAACATATTTCTCCTCATACATTCTGAGAATGTTCTTGTGCCTGACATCGAATCTGTGCCCATTAAACCTTTTGTTTAATTGTTCCGTTGTACAACCAACATAAATCAAGTTATGTTTCGTGTATAAATCATAACATTTCTGTTATGATTTCTGATGGAATTCACTTCAGTCATGTTGTTGCACAATGAACAGGGCTTACCTCTCTTGCGGCTGTTCTTTAAGGTTTAAGGTACAAGAACAGTAGTTCAACATAACTTGCTGAACATTTCGTTATTATTATTATTATTATTATTATTATTATTATTATTATTATTATTATTATTATTATTATTATTATTATTATCATTGTTATTATTATTATTATTATTATTGTTATTATTATTATTATTATTATTATTATTATTATTATTATTATTATTATTATTATTATTATTATTATTATTATTATTATCATCATTGTTATTATTATTATTATTATTATTATTATTATTATTATTATTATTATTATTATTATTATTATTATTAGTTTATATAAAAGACTGGTAACTCAGCAGAAATGTAATAGATAGAGAGATGAGTTCTTAAATTTTGTATACGATTTCCAAATTCCATCACTAAGGGATGGAATTTGGCAATCGTATACAAAAGTTAAGAACTCATCTCTCTATATATTACATTTCTGCTGAGTTACCAGTCCTTTATATAAACTAAAAAAATGAATTAGACTGACATTTATTTTATTTTTTTTTATTTTGAACACGTTGAAGACATACAAGATTCCGAAATATTGTTGTTCAAAGGACCAATAAATAAGTTACTTTCGAGTTGCGCTGTTTGTCATTATGTTGGTCGCGGTGATGGATTACGTCAGCTATGTTTACCTTAGTGATGGAATTTGGCAATCGTTTACAAAAGTTAAGAACTCATCTACCTATCTATCTATCTATCTATCTATCTATCTATCTATCTATCTATCTATCTATCTATCTATCTATCTATCTATCTGTCTATCTATCTATCTATATATCTATATGGTGGTTTGCCCTCAAGAGAGCAATAAAAGCAGAAGCGGTTAGGTATAGCAAAGCACTAGCCATAGACAGAAACAGAGTAGAGGGTGAACTAGTCAAGAAGCTAGAAGAGGCAATTAGAAGTGGCATCGCATCCGACGTTTTGGCGGCGAGGTTGGCCCTTGACCAACACTTCAACGCCAAACACGAAGGGTGCGTTGTCAGGGCTAGGATGCGTGCTCTAAGAAACGAAGGTGTTGGAGCCGCACGAGAGGCCCGGGTGGCGGAGGCGCAACAGGGCAACAAAGCCACCATTCGGTCTCTGGTGGACGAACAGGGGCGCGAACTGCTCGAGCCAAGCAAAATGTGTGAGGCCTTTCAGCGGCACTTTGCTCGACTGTTTGGGACGAATGGCGAGCGAGAACGCAGGGTGGACTTCAGTGCCTACCTGCACAGCCTGCCACGACTCTCGGCAAGAGAGGCGGAGTGCTGCGAAGGTGCCATCACGGCGGCGGAAGTGAGGGACGCGATGGCGGGATGCTCGAGGGACAAATCTCCGGGTTTGGATGGTCTGCCCTACGAGCTTTACAACTGTAAGCCAGACTTGTTTGGAGACGTCTTGGTGGCGGTGTACTGCAACTGGCAGCAAAACGGGAGCATTCCCGGTTTTGTGAGTCGAGGAGCCGTAACGCTGCTGAAGAAAGATCCAAACAAGGGGGACGTCATAGATAACTTTAGGCCCATCACTCTGCTCAATGCAGACTTGAAAATTTTGACCAAGGTGTTAGCCAAGCGGTTGGCGCTTGTCATCGAGAAACTGATCGGCAAGGCGCAAACGTGCGCGGTGCCGGGCAGGAGCATCCATGACAACCTCCATCTGATGCGCTACATCATAGAGAGGGTAGTTAAGGAACCTGGCATGGGTGGGGCCCTGATCAATTTAGATCAATCGAAAGCTTTCGATAGGGTAGACCATCAATACTTGGAGGCTGTCCTCATAGCAGCCGGCTTCGGTCCCATTTTCCGCGGCTGGATGGCTGCCTTGTACAGAGGCATCCGTTCGGTAGTTCGCGTCAATGGGCATCTATCAAGACCCTTCGACATTGCACGTTCGGTCCGTCAGGGATGCCCCCTCTCGTCGCTTCTGTACGTGTTGACTCTCGAGCCACTACTGCGGAAGCTGGCGACGCTGAGGGGCATCCCGCGAGAGTTGGGATGCGGGACGAGCGTGTCGGCATACGCGGACGACGTCACCGTCATAGTGTCTAGCCAAAAGCACATCGAGCTTGTCGGCGAGACACTGAGAGACTACGAAGCGGTAACGGGAGCGAAAATCAACCGGGATAAGTCAGTGGGCTTGCGGCTTGGCACCTGGAGAAGCAACCCCATGCCGTCAAGTAGCGCCTCCGTCGTGGGACGTTGGACTGACGGTCCGTCCGGTTGAGATGCTCGGGGTCTGGTTTGGTCCAGACCTCCAAACGGAGAAGAACTGGGACGAGATAACGAGAAGGGTGGCCACTCTAGCCCGGCAATGGGCCGAGAGGAAGCTTTCCCTGAAAGGTCGGGCGGAGGTGGCGAACACGTACATCGCGTCCGTTATCTACTACCGCCTGACCGTCGTTCCTTGTCCCGACCCTACCATCACCAAACTGGAGCGCATCCTCTTCCGCTTCTTGTGGAAAGGAAGCGTTCCGATGGTTAGGCGATCCGTTTGCTGCCAACACCCGTTAAAAGGAGGACTGGGCATGCCGTGGTTGATGATGCGCAGACACGCGCTGAGACTGCGACATCTCCGGCTCTACGTAGACAGCGGTGAACAGGTGTGGTCACCGTTTGTGCGGCGCGCTTTCCCGCAGCTCGTCTCCATGACCGAATTGCAGTCATGGATCAAGAAGAGGCCGAGGAAGGGCGAATGGCACCGCGAGTGTCGCGCTGCTCTTCGGCAACTCCAACAACCCGGGTCAACCTTGAGCGACTGCATCACAACTAACGCATTCTATAGTGGATTAGTGGAGGGAAGGTACGACGACGATCTCGGGGCGAACCTGGGCGTCGACGAGGAATACCTGACCCGCCTGTTTAAGACGACCTTCGGGCCGGGACCTATGGACAACTTCCAGAGATCCCTGGCCTGGCAGTGCTATCGAGAAGCACTACCCGTTTGGGATAAGCTCTACAGGCATGGCTCGAGAAACACGGGGCCGACCTGTCCGAGATGCCGGCAGAGCGACGAAACCGTTCTGCACGCACTCGTACAGTGTCCCACCATTTCCGAGCTGTGGGCTTACGTCGAACAACTGCTATCGCGTGTGGGACGAGTCGGTCTATCAGCCGAGTCTATCGTGAATATTGTCGCGCCTCCTTCCTTTAAACGGGAAGGAAGAGCTATTTTCATCGTACTTGTGGCTATGGCGAAAGAATGTGTATGGTGGACGCGTCTGAAAGGTCTAGAGACAAAGACTTTCCTCTCTGGGCAATCTCTCATCAACTTCTTCAAGTATCACCTGAAGAGGAAGTTGAGAGTAGAAAGGGAAGTCTTGTCTAGTGAATGCTTCAAAAAAAGATGGGTGAATGTAGCAAGGATGGCACGTGTGAACGACGGAGCCATCTTGAGCATAACCCTCTGAACAAGAAAAAAAAATAAAACAAAAAGGCAAAAGAGAGTCACTTACTGTTATAGTTTCTTCAATGAGAATATTGACCAAGGTTACCGTGGTCTTTTCCGTCGGCTTTTCCTTTCACGGCTAAACCTAAACTGTCCTCCCCTCTTTTTACACGAGAACATTACTGTGTGATACACGATCCCTATTGATCGGCCTTTCCTTTTCTTTTTTTTTCGATCCCTTTTGATCGAACTGCCCCTTTTTCCCTTCCTACGATCCCTTTTGATCGACACCACCAATTTTTTTTTTTTCCCTTCCTTCCCCCTCCCAAAAAGAAAAGCTCTACATTGTATTTGTCCCATCTTCGTTGAGCCCTGTGTGGCTAATAAAAGAAATGTATGTATCTATCTATCTATCTATTATTATCATTATTATTATTATTATTATTATTATTATTATTATTATTATTATTATTATTATTATTATTATTACTATTACTATTATTATTATTATTATTATTATTATTATTATTACTATTATTATTATTATTATTATTACTATTATTATTATTATCATTATTATTATTATTACTATTATTATTATTATTATTATTATTGATATTATTATTATTATTTTATGTTTGACTTTTGTTTTGCATTTGTACAAGTTGGCTCCAAGTCTCACCCAGAGACCTCAAGAGACAACAAGTTAGAAGTTCATGTAGGTGTTATGCCTAGGGTACCATATATTTCGATTTGTACAGTTTTGTTCAAGTGAATGTTTAAGAAACCATAAGAAAATTATGTGTTTGCTTTAAAATTTGAGATCACATACACAGTATTTTACGTAGGATATGGGCAGTTCCCATGAGCACTATCTTTTGAACTTCAGCCATTTTGGGGTTTCCTGGAATCTGATCTAGGTAGTAATCAGCCCGTTTCGCTGTCATTCCCAGGGCACCTATGACAATAGGTATTGTTTTCGTCTTCAGATTCCACTTATTATTATTATTATTATTATTATTATTATTATTATTATTATTATTATTATTATAGTTATTTTTATTTTTATTTATGCGATGAGTTGGCAGAATATTTAGCACGCCGGGCGAAATGCTTTACGGCATTCCGTCTGTCGCTACGTTCTGATTTCAAATTCCGCCGAGGTCTACTTTGCCTTTCATCCTTCGGGGTCGATAAATTAAGTACCAGTGAAACAATGGGGTCGATGTAATCGATTAATCCCCTCCCCAGAAATTGCAGGCCTTGTGCCTCCAGTAGAAAGGATTATTATTATGATCATTTATTTCTTTCCTTTTTTTCTTTTTATCATTCCCTTATATGTAGACCACCACACTTTATGTCTGTCTTTGTATTGTCCCCCTCATCTTTCACCCTTGTGGCAAATAAATAAAATCATCGCTATTATTATCATTAATCGCTCTTCTGCTTTCTGTAGGAGTGACGTTTTCCGCTCTTCAGACGGTTCGCCTACTGTCTGTATTGGGCGACTAGGCATGCCGTGGCTAACGATACGCAGATATGCGCTGAGTCTGTGACATCTCCAGCGCTTACTTAACTGTGATCAAGTATTGTCGCCATTTTGTTAGACAGAATTTACTGCAGCTCGTCGTGGAACATTGATGTAAGCTTTCCTATAACCTATCCAACCAACAGCTAAATTCATCTTGCTTATTTGTGCCTCATTTAAAATCTTACTATCCGTACGAATATGTAAGCAGAACAGTAGTTACCTTTCTTTTCTTCTTACATCCCTTTTTGCTTCTGTGGCAATAAATTCTCTATTTCAAAAAAAATTATATACTTTATCTGGTATAAGGCAAGTAAATTGCTTCCAGATTAATGGTAAGCGAGTAATAAGACAATAATTGCTGACTTGACCTTGCTTTTTGTCTTTCTGTATCAGTAGCGTCCGTTCTTTTGTTATTCATGTTGGCGTTCCATTTTCTATGTAATCAGTAGAAAATGGTCGTATAGAACTGTGTATGGCTGGAAAACTTTTGATCTGGAATCTCTGAATATATTCTGCTCCGGAGGATTTCTTGTTTGGTATTTTTTTCCATCGTCATTTTCATATTCTTACACGTGGTTTTATATTTTCTTGTGTTATTCAATCTTCCATCTCTCATTTATATTCCCAAACCAGTCTGTCTTAAAATTATGTTGAAATACTTGGCTCCAAATTTCTGCCCCAAATATTCTTGCTGTTTCAGCTTCTAGCATATCATTCCCCAGATTTTCTTCTAATCATTTGGCTTTTGATAGAATTTTCTTGATTGTTCCTGAAGAGCCTGTTCTGTTGGTTCTGGTTTGTTCTCTGCTGGCATTTTTAATTCACTTTTTAACCTAACTCTACTTTCATTTTTGCCTTATCTCTTTTTTAAGTACCAGCAGTCCTTGTGTCTAATGTTGTACTTGCATTGCACTTCGTTCCTGAATCTTTTCTTCGCCATCTTACTTTCTATGTTTGAATATATCCTTCCCACACCTCTGTTAAAATGTTCAATTTGGTTCTCAAGTCTCCATTCCCTCCATGAGGCTTTCTTCCTTGTTTTCTTTTGGTTTTTAACCACAAGAATTTGCACAGCGATAGAAGCTGCGCAGCACATGAGACCATTTAGGTCAGTTATATTTTCAACTTAGATTTTCTTTAACATCAAGGCCATCTTCTTCCCTAGTCTATTTAGTTTTCTCTTTCTATTCCTTTCAGAGATGATAGTCTCCTTCTTTTTCAATTTCATCTCTCGTTCTGGCGTTGTAATAAGTTCTTTTCTTTCTCTGTAATATTCTTTCCTTCCACGAAGTAAAACTTTGCCTTCATCACGACTGTTGTTTCTTTTGTGAGGATTTATTGACTCCTCTTCGATTCAGCGTTCTTGTTCTACTTCCTTTTCTACATGATCAACATAGTCATGTTCACACACTTTCACTAATGATATCTCCGGTTCCAACTGGGATAACCAATGTATTTTCACGATTAGAAGTTCTGAACCATGATAGGTAGCATCTTTGTCTGCACATACTGAGGATGTCTAAACGGAGGAGAGATTGTTTTCGTCAGCTGTATCTTCTAAGAAAAGATACATGCTGCGGACGAAAATGTGCCAGTGTGAGACCAAATTGTAAAAGAACCCTCTGGTTTAACCAAGTTAAAAATGCCATCCTAGCAAAGGAGACGTAGAAAGTTTGGCTTGGAAATAGATCTTCACTTTTGCGCAGGTAATGCACTGAGCGGCGAAACGTTACAGCAGAAACAGTGAAAACGTCTAAGTTTAAGTTATAGGAGCACTATGGTATTATACTGGTCTTTGACTCTAGATTAGCCAATAAAGTATTTTGGCAGATACTGCGCAAAATTCGTAAGAAAAAGACCTTTTCCATACCTGTTATTAAGAAGTTTTTCTCTCAACAGTGAAGAGCATCATTGGGAGTTGGAGAGAATATATATTTTACTTATCTCTCAAATATAGGCACGATAAAATCTTTTGATGGAAATGAACTGCCTCTAGAGGCGAGAACTAATTTCACAAGGTTGGAGTCATAGAAGCAATTAAAGAACTCAAATGTAACAAGGTTGCTGGAAAGGATAAAATTCAGTCTGAAATGTTGAAAGCCTATCGGAGGTTAGGATTAGGGTTAGGGTTGAAGGCCTTAAAGAAAGAAAGTATTCTCTGCTTGGTTCATGTATTCTAAGTGACCAGGATCTCTGGAGAGACACCAAAGCAATAGCAGGTGGGGATAATCCCGATTTTTAGAAAGGAAGACTAGAGGAAAGGAAGTGCTCTAATTAATGAGAAATTTCTTTGTTGAGCCGCCCCGTAAAGTATGCGCTAAGGAAAGAGATATATGGAAAATATGGAACCCTTCGAGGTTCGTTGAAGTACAGTGTGGATTCTCTCCTGGGTGCAGCACAATCGACTTGATTGCGGAAATGTTGCCAAGAGGTGTACGATTGCTTTGTAGACCTGGAAATGGTTTATGATAGTACGTCACAGGATATGCCCGTCCTAAGGAGATGATCCCTTTTATCGGAGGTCTGTGCAATTAGAGCTAAGTTGAGACTAAACAACAATGACAACAGTAACGGCAGCAACAGCAGTTACAACAATAGCAGCAAGGTCAAACAGGACAAGAAAAACAAAAACAAAAGTGATCCCTTCTTAAATAGTATGGCATAAATATATATATATATATATATATATATATATATATATATATATATATATATATATATATATATATATATATATATATATTCAATTTTTTTCTCCGTGTTTTTCTCCTTGTCTCCGTATTCTTTCTGTTGAAGAGCGTAGCTCGA
>NC_142944.1:16136183-16166183 GCF_046866305.1 Octopus bimaculoides | reverse complement strand
AACCACATGGCTCCGGGTTCATTCCTACTGCGTGGCACCTTGGGTAAGTGTCTTTAACTGTAGGCCGACCAAAGCCTTGTGAGTGGATTTGGAAGACGGAAACTGAAAGAAGCCCATCGTATATATGTATATATATATATATATGTATGTGTGTATATTTGTGTTTGTGTGTCTGTGTTTGTTCCCCTCCTCCAACATCGCTTGACAACCGATGGTGGTGTGTTTACGTCCCCGTAACTTAGCGGTTCGGCCAATGAGACCGATAGAATAAGTACTAGGCTTCTAGAGAATAAGTCCTGGGGTCGATTTTCTCGACTAAAGGCGGTGCTCCAACATGGCCGCAGTCAAATGACTGAAACAAGTAAAAGATAGTAAAAGAGTAAAGCGTATATATATATATATATATATATGTATGAAAGGCATCTAGGTATATGAAAGGTATATATATATATATATATATATATATATATATATATATATACATATATATATGAAAGGTATCTAGGTATATGAAAGGTATATATATATATATATATATATATATATGAAGGGTATCTAGGTATATGAAAGGTATATATATATATATATATATATATATGAAAGGTATCTAGGTATATGAAAGGTGTATATATATATATATATATATATATATATATATATATATATATATATATATATATATATATGAAGGGTATCTAGGTATATGAAAGGTATATATATATATATATATATATATATATATTAAAAATAACGTCGACCACTAACGTGGACAATTAATGCGTTAGAAATAGATCACATCTTGTGTCTATTAAGACCTAAAAAGTTCTCAACATGAAATATAGCAGCATACCAAAAACGTGAGCGGGCAAGACATTTAAAATCACCTCAAAAAGCATTATTAAACAGGAACTAGTTTCGGATTTAACAAATTCTTACCATTTGTCTATTCCTCATCAGCCTGATTTGTAATGTAACAGCAATTATCAGAATCGTATACATAGTTGCCCACCGCCATGTGTGCGCGTGCATATGGTTCTGCTAATTACAGCTTAATGGTAAAGTTCAAAAGTCTTCGTTTTGGCGCGCTAATTCCAAGAATATATCCGCAGAAAATATTTACTGCATCGAATATATTCAGAATGAGAACATGAGTAATATATATATATATGAAAGGTGTCTAGGTATATGAAAGGTATATATATATATATATATATATATATATATATATATATATATATATATATATATATATATATATATGAAAGGTGTCTAGGCGCTCCGGGTTCAGTCACATTGAAGTCTTGTGAGTGAATTTGGAAGACGGAAACTGAAAGAAGCCCGTCGCATATACACGTATCTATGTGTGTGTACACGCGCGTCTCTGTATTTGTGCTTGCGCCCACCACCGCTTGACAACCGGTGTTGGTGTGTTTACGATTCCGTAACATAGCGAATTAGCTAAAGAGACTAATCGAATAAGTGTCAGGCTTTACATATAGTACACAAATAATAAGCAGTGGCGTCGATTCATTTGACTAAAATTCTTCAAGGCGTTGCTCCAGAATGGTCACAGTCTAGTGACTGAAACAAATAAAAGACCTCTTTATTGGATGACTGTAGCTGATGTCTGAAAATATGTCTTCACCGTTCACGTCCTCACCCCCATCTCCTCCCCTCCCCATCTCCCCATCTCTTTCACCTCCCCATCTCCTCCACGTCCTTTTCTGCTTCTCCTTTTCATTATCATCATCGTCGTCGTCGTCATCATCATCATCATCATCATCATCATCATCATCATCACTGTCATCATCGTCTCCATCATCATCATCATCATTGTTGTCTTAGTCGTCGTCGTCGTCGTCGTCATTATCGTCAGCGCGATAACATACGACCCTTATCAAACGTCGCACGACCTTTTTTAAATAGCAAGTAATCAATCTCTCTCAAAACATACTTTACTGTGAGTAAAGAGTAATATTAGATAAAATAGTTCTGTATAGCTTTGAAAAAAAAAAAAAAAGAAAAAGTGAACGGGGTTCCTCATTGTTAGAATGTTTTTGATCATAGGTCAATCAGGATCGACCTAGGGGTAATGAATCAATGACAAAACGCGGGAGCTCTACTATGTTCATTGGAATGTTAGAAATAATAGACAATACTCCCTCGAATTAAGGATTAGCGTTATAGAAAACGAAAAAATTCACATTTTATCACGTGATCCGCTGGGCACCGTCTCCGAGTAAAATTCGATGGTCGTAATGATGTTTGTAACTTTTTTTCATACAGCATTTCAAAGACGACTGACCCAGAACTGTGAATAAACAAATGCGACACCAAGAATTAAATGTTCTTGAATATATGAAAACAGTAATTTTAAACAGAAGTGTGAGTGTATTTGTGTATGCGAGCGCGCGTGTTGCGCATGTGTACGTGCACACACACATGTACTATAGATATATAAATATATAGATATAGTTTTAATTAAATGATGGTACATGGCGCGGTAGTTAGAGCATCGTAGCTTCAATTATCAGGAAGTGAGTTCGATTCCCAGACCAAGTTGTGTGTTGTGTTCATGAGCAGGGCACTCTATTCCACGTTGCTCCAATTCACTCATCTGTAGTAATGATTTGCGACATCACAGGTGCCAAGCTCTATCAGACCCTTTGCCTTTCCTTTGGATAACGTCATTGGTGTGGAGAGGAGAGCCTGGTATGCATGGGTGACTGCTGATCCTCCATAAACAACTTTGCCAGGACTTGTATCTCGAGGGGAAAATTCTGGGTGCAATCCCATGGTCATTAATGGCTAAAGGGGTAATATGTTTTGTTACATATACACACACACATATATATATATATATATATATATATATATATATATATATATATATATATATATATATATATATATATATATATATATATATATATATATATATATATAAAAGATAATAAGAGCGAAAAAACTACAGAAGGCTTGTTACAGGGTTAAAGTATATATTTAAATTATGTCAGAAAATGTTATAAAATTTTTTTGGTATATAAACATTGTATTTGGAGAAATAACCGGCTTTTCAAATTTTTCTACTTCATCGTAACATGTGTTCGCTCCCGTTTGAAATAAAGAGTTCTAGATAGGGGGAGGTAATTAGGGATTTCTTCCGGTATAAGGGAGATAATCGAAATGTAGGAGGTGGTAGACTTGATTAATTTACCATGGTTTTGTTTTATATTTTTCCCCCTCTCAGTGGGGTGATGAATTTCCTTATTTAAATGTGTTAGTAATGGTTAAGTTTGGGTTTGTATTTTTAAATGAAGAAGGTTTCCTTATTCAATCTAATGTGTGTTGGTGTTCTAATGGCACATTGATAGAATGGAAAGATTATAAATTGTGGTAGCATTTGTTTTGCGCACTTCTCAATATGCTCACGAAAGGGTATCATTCGGTATTATGGGCATGCAATCTGCTGTCGATGCAGAGTGCATCTGCGTCTGAGCGATAATCCTGTGGACCCTATGTAGTTTTCGTGGCAGCCCGAGCATCTTATTACATAAATAAGGTTTTCTGAGGCACAAGTAAAGTCAGATTTAACTTTGAATTTTTGTCCCTCTCGGGCTGCCACGAAAACTACATAGAGTCCACAGGATTATCGCTCAGACGCAGATGCACTCTGCATCGACAGCAAATTGCATGCCCAGAATACCGAATGATACCCTTTAGTGAGCATATTGAGAAATGCGCAAAACAAATGCTACCACAATTTATAATCTTTCCATTCTATAAATGTGCCATTAGAACACCAACACAAATTAGATTCAATAATGAAACCTTCTTCATTCAAAAATACAAACCCAAACTTAACCATTGCTAATACATTTAAATAAGGAAATTCATCACCCCACTGAGAGGGGGAAAATATAGAACAAAACCATGGTAAATTAATCAAAATCTACTACCTCCTACATTTCGATTACCTCCCTTATACCGGAAGAAATCCCTAATTACCTCCCCCTATCTAGAACTCTTTATTTCAAACGGGAGCGAACACATGTTACGATGAAGTAGAGAAATTTGAAAAGACAACACGAAACCGGTTATTTCTCCAAATGCAATGTTTATATGCCAAAAAATTTTATAACATTTTTCTAACATAATTTAAATATATACTTTAACCATGTAACACGAGCCTTCTGTAGTTTTTTCACTCTTATTATCTTTTATACATCCAACCACATGCTTTCACATACCAACTTTCTCTCTCTCTCTCTCTCTCTCTCTCACACACACACACACACACACACGCACACACACACACACACACACACACACACACACACACACATATATATATAATAATATTAGGGACAAAATCCAAAATTACAGACAAAAAACTCAATTAAAATCAATTTATAAAAAATTAAAATTAAATTGAGCCTTATAGATAAAGTATATATAAAATATATAGTTTTAGGGAAAATAACCAATTTTCAAGAACTCATCGATGAAAATCCACTATCACATATAGAAAAATTAATAATTAATAATTAAAAGCACAATAAATGAGTATAATATAAAGTAAAGTAATTATCATAAGATAAATATAATAAAAAGATTACACGTGTTTCATAACAAATTTTCAAATAGAAAAGAAATTTAAATCGATTAAAATCAATTGAAATTATCGAAAATAAGTTCTATTCAAAAATATAGCTACTCGTCAGATCGTAAGTAGAACAATAATTAGATATATATCTCAACCAACAATAAGTACCAAATGAATTAATATGAAATACTTATTATATAAAGATAGAAAAATTATTTAAAAAATATCATAATATCAAAATAATAACCATTCAATAATCATCCCTTCATCCATTATAATAACATGTATATTATATACAAAAAACATCTTACATAAATTATCATTGTTTTAAATTATCATTGTTTTAAATACAAGTTGAACGAAGTTTAAGTTTAAAATAATGAAGATAAAATTAGTACATATTTAACCGGTGTAATAGTTAAAGCTATACTATTTAAAGCTAAAGACGTTTATTTAATTATAATTAAAGATCAATTGAATAATGGAAAAATACAAGATTATTTATTTCTACAAACGTAATAATAAAAAATATGAATGAAAAAATTATGAATGGAAAAAATTATGAATGAAAAAATTAGGAAAGAAAAAAATATTAAGAATAAAAGGTTAAACTTTATATATATATGTACAAAGTTTTGATTTTAAAAAACTTTAACGATATTATAAACTATAAAGATTAATAATTAATCAAATAATATTAATTAAAAATAATCGAAAATATATCAACACTATTCCAATCGAAGTTCTAATATTATGTTGAAATGAAACTATAACTTCTAAATAATTTAGTGTTAAATAAGTTATCTATTAAAATAATCTATAAAGAACCAAATGAATAGTATAAAAACAAGAATACATATTATTTTCAAATAGTAGAAAATCTTTAGCAAAGTGAAAACAGTACTTATCCAAAATAATGGAAACACCTTAAAATTTCAAATAAAATGATTTTAACATGGTGTAGGACTGTTTTGGCAGCAATTACAGCTTGAATTCTACGAGGTATGGACTCGTGCAAAGTTTGAATTGTTTCCAAAGGAATTTTTGTCCATTCTTCGGCTAAAACAGTCTCCAGTTCTTGTAGTGATGATGGTAGAGGATATTGACTCAATACTCGTTTTTCTAAATTGCACCATAAATGGTGAGATCAATTATACTGAGACCTGCTGACTGTGGTGGTCAGATAAAATGTTCAGCTGCACTAGAATGTTTCTCGTGCCATTCAGTAACAACTTTAGCTGTGTGAATTGGTGCATAACATCCTGAAAGATTGCGTTTCCCTCCGGAAACAGTTCCGCAATCATAGGATGAATTTCGTCTGATAAAATGGTTGACTATTAAATCTGCCATGAAGGGAAACCATTGGGCCGGCGGATTTCCAGGATATAGCCCCAGATCATCACGGATCCTCCTCCATGTTTAGCAGTTGGAAGAAGACAGTCTGGGTCAAATGCTTCTTTTGACTGTGTCCACATGTATACTCGGCCGGTGGTCGGAAATAAGGTTAATGATGACTCGTCCGAGAAAATAACATTCTTCCACTGCTCTGGGAACTAATTCTGTAGGTTTTATCCCACTCTAAACGCTTTGCAGTGTTTGTTTTTGAAGGTAGTGGTTTTCTGATTGCAGCCCACCCCTGAAATCCGGCTTTGTGTAGTTTTTGTGGAACAGTTTTTTGTGGAAAGTGGGTTCTCGAGATGATCATTAAACTCTGCAGTAATTTTGGGAGCTGTACTTTTGTGATACTTTCTAACAATTTGCGTAAGAGACCAACGGTCTCTATCTGAAAATTTTAGTTTTCTTCCGGAGTTTTGTTTCGACGAGGAAGTTTTTCTCTCTTTCTCAAAGGCTGTCATTACTTTCGAGACGGTACTTCTTGATACAGCAAACATTTCGGCTGTTTTCGTTACGCTAGCATCTGACATACGAGCACCAACAATTCGACCTCTTTGAAAATCCGATAGATCTGTCATTTGAATGAATTTTACTTACCTTTTTCTGCCGATATGTCAGAAGAAGCAGCAATTTTAGCAAAACATATTAAGCAACACTGATAATAAATAAAACAAATGAACAAGCTTTTGACGGTTTTATATCTATTTCAACATTATGATGCTATGATGCTAGGTGTTTCCATTATTTTATCCAACTCCTGTATAGATATTCGTATATAAATATTTAATATATTCTATACCTGTGTATGTGTGTATGTATGTATGTATGTATTATGTATGTATGTATGTATGCATCTATCTATCTATCTATCTATCTATCTATCTATCTATCTATCTATTCTTTTGTTTCAGCCATTAGGCTGCAGCCATACTGGAGCACCGCCTTGAAGTGTTTTAGTCGAATAAATCGAATTTAGTACTTATTTTAAAAACCTAGTGCTTATTCTATCGGTTTCTTTTGCCGAACTGCTAAGTTACGGGGACGTAAACACGCCAAACCGATTATCAAACGGAGATGGAGGGACAAATACAGACACACAGAGACACACACATATAGATGCACAAAGACACACACACACACACACACACACACACACACACACACACACACACACACACACACACACACACACACACACACACACACACACACGGTTCTAACTTTTTTCTGCTAACCTAAGTTTGAGACCTGTTTTGGGATAATCTGGGGTCACTGAGCTTTAAAATGGCAATAGTTTTTCTCTCCATCGCATAAAGCCTTTCTTTTTATGGCCTGGTCCATATTGACCTCACCCGTAACTTCATGTTACAGAGATTTCTCGATGGGATATTCGTAGGGTAGGTTAGCAGTATGAATCTCAGTGTCTGTTGAACATTCAGGGAGTGAGGTTATGAGGCTCTGTCGGCCTACTATATATACCGATGTAGAAGTGTGTTTCCTTATAACGCACTTTCGTCTTAATCTGAGTTGTTAATCTCTTCTTGCTATCAACAAATGTACAAAAGATATCATAGTTAAACATTTCTGCTGAATATTTATTTTATCTAAGTATTTAGACATCTATTTAGACAAACCTAGATACATAAATAGGCTCTTTGTTATTTTCTCTCTTTTTACATATATTTCAAGATATAACGCTGGTGTCCAGCTGCGAAGGAAATGTTTGAATTCTCTTGACTCTTTTTGTTATATATGTGGGTGTTTTACAGTACTAAGTCAAAGAATGAACATTAGTGACTTTGTGAAAAGATTCTATTTGGCTTACTTTGAGATTAAATTTGTTCATCAGTATAAATTGTGGGCCCCGCACAATGTATCGAAAATCTATGCCAATGACAAAGGGCACAAGGAAACAACTAACATTTGGCATTCCTATGGTAGGAGCCAAAGAACCATGAAAATGATTGCTACTTTTATCTCACAAAGACGTCTGGTTATAGTAAGAGAACGCGACAGAAAATAAGTTACCCAAATCTGGATTCAGAAACACATTCGGAGCTTCACTCAGAAGAATTACCAGTAGCCGTTCTCAAAGATCTAAATTCACTGCAAGATGAAAGTGATATATGTGAAGTAGATGTAAATCATGGACATGACAGCGATGTAGACTTTGTAGAAACATCAACCAAAGAACGTGAAAAGTTCAGCCAGCAGATGAACTTAATGATTTAGTTGGAGACCTGGGACTGTCGAAAGAGTTACCAGAACTGTTAGCCTTTCTTTATACATGTGTGTGGTTGACTCCCCTCTCGTAAATGATAGATAATGATATCGAAACTTGGTATCACTGTAAGCCTTTTTGTTTTCAAATATATTATATCGACGTTATGAGTCTAATATAGTTTTATTAAAGTTTTTTTTTTTGGGGGTTATTTCCTTATCAGTTCTTTACGTATGGCAAAACTATGAAAACGAAAGGGTAAGACAAAAATCTGCTTTAAGAACGCCATAAAAAGCATCCTTTATCTCTTTTATCTTTTATTTGTTTCAGTCATTAGACTGCAGTCATGCTGGGGCACTGCCTTGAAGAATTGTTAGTCAAATGATTTGATCCCAGTACGTCTTTTATATTTTTGGAATTTTCAGAGAACTTTTGCAAATTTGGATTCTAAACACGGGGATTCACACAAAATTTTTCGAAATTTTTATTTTAAAATTCACAGTTTAAAATTATGACAGACCCGAATTTTGGCTTAAATTCAAGCTATAGACCATTAAATGTGTATATAGGGAGAAAGACATTGAATAAAACCGATATGTCAGACTGGCAAACAAACGAGTAGGTATGAGATGGACGTGAGGTGTGCTAAAAACAACAGCTAAATAGCCCTTAAATCACCCACAGAAATTTTTTTTCTTTTTTGCTTTTGCATAATCGTATGAATTCTCGTGTGTAGAACACAAATTCACAAACGTTTTCTAAAAATTACAAAAAATGTTTTGAGGGGATATATGGCGTGCTTAAAACCGGGAATAGAAAAAGAAAATAAAGAAAATAAAAGCAAAAGCAAAGTTTTTTTGTAAGGGGTACGATGCAGAGGGAAGGTGGTGAGATTTTATTTGTTAAATGTGACTTGAATGTGCTTCAGGATGTGCAATACAATAAAATAACGATGGATGGGACAGCTGTTCCGTTCCAGAAAAATACTTCAACAGTCAGCGGAGTTCTAATCGTAGCCCACCGTTTAATTAATCTATAACCTTTTTCTTTTTTGCTTTTGGTATTTCCAAAAGCTTTTTTGAATTTATGTTCCTCACACTGCATCGCATATGATTATGCAAAAAAAAAAAAAAAATTCTTTAAATTGTTTTCATCCCTTCCCGAAACCCTAAAATTTCGATATACTTTCGGAGTCTTTATTATCAGTTTTAAAATGCGAACAGTCCGAATCAGCCATTTATTTCTGTTTATAATTTCGAAATAATGTTGGAAATCCTTTGAAATCTAAATACACAAAATGCTTTTAAAATTCGCGCGTGCACACGGCCTATTATTGATTATGGATTGAATTACTCCATCTAACAGGTGATAGTTTTTTCTTTACTTTTTTGGTGTTGAAAATTTTTACGAATTTGTGTTCTGAAAATCCCTCGTACGGTTATGCAAAAAATATTTTTTGATTTAGATTTTTTTCATCCACCCCAGCCCCGCCCCATAAATCTTTACGGGTACACTAATTAGACTTAACTGGTATCGATCACACAGGCAGTGGATAGCCTGTACAGAACGTTGCTGTGATTTCTTCACAGATATAAAACAATTATGTAAATTGCTATCAAGACATTCCTCTTCCTGCTGGCAGTTGATTTCATCATCAAAGAGGCAATAGATGGAAAAAAATCTGTGTATTCAATGGCAACAACAGCAGCAACAACAACAACAGTTGGCGGACCTTGACTTTGATGATGACATTGCACTTCTGGAAGAATCCAGAGAAGGACTGCAGCAACCTACAACAACTCTTGCTGAAACAGCTGGTAAAATTAGTCTCAGAATCAGTGATGAAAAGACCAAGGCTTATGCAAGTATGGGTAGAGGACAAAGAAAGCGATGTAAAAATATCAGTTGGAAATCAGCCAGTTGAAGATGTTACCACATTTTCATACCTGGGCAGCGTACTAGCGAGTGGTGGAGGGGCAGATAGTGATGTCAAAGTGAGAGTTGGCAAAACTGCAGCAGTTTTCAGAATGATAGGGAAAATCTGGGCAAGTAAAATCCTTGATTCGAAAATAAAACTGCGTCTATACAGCACCATCGTGTTACCAACAGCACTATATGCCAGTGAAACTTGGAAAGTAACATCAACAATATCCAAGAAACTGGATGTATTCCATCAGAGGTGCTTGCGGAAAACATTGAAGATCTCCTATCGCGACCACATCACAAATACTGCAGTCCTCCAGTAAGCACAGTCCAGAAGGTTGCAAGACATTGTGGCAGAGAGAAGAATGAGACTAGCCGGGCACATATTCCGCATGCCAGACCAACGGCACGCCAAAACAGCATTTAGATGGGAACCACCTGGCAGAAAGAGAAAGAGAGGAAGACCAAAAACAACATGGCGCTGATCGTTCAAAGCAGACATAGCAGTAATGAACAGAAAATGGGAAAATACCGAGAGACAGGCTGCCGATAGAGATCAATGGAGATTGTTGTCTGACAAATGCGCCACCAGACGCGGGATGGACTAAGAGCTAAGAATGTAAATGATAAATTATTTTGATAGTATAATTATCTGTAAGTTTCTTTTTTCTTACACACACACACACACACACACACACACACACACACACACACACACACACACACACACAGGGACGGACTTGCTTGTTTCGGATGGGTGTTGAAATTTTAAATTACAAATTTTTCTTTACTTTCATCACAACAATGTACCGCTCTTGGGCTAAACAAACCCGTGTAACTTCAGCATCATCATTCGATGAAATTGTGTTTATGGGAAGAAAATATCGTAAAACATCAATACATGTCAGTGACAAAGAAATGCGTAAGGTAGCGGGTAGTCGTGGGATGTGCCAGAAACAACAACTAAATCATCCTTAAATCATCTGAAAATAAAGGTCACAATGGGAAGTGATATGCCTTAATATAAAAATAGTTCGGATATGTCTGAGTTATGACTATTTAGAAATAAATTATCGAAAGTCGAAATTTTTGCATAATCGTAGAGAAAGTGTTGAGACACAAATTCGCAAAAGTTTTCTGAAAATGCCCCCAAAATAAAAATGTTATGACAGAATAAATGGTGTGCTTTGATCAGAATTCCTTCCAAAATTCAATGCCTCTAAGGTATTTTTAAGATATCGGTCTAACATTTCCAACCATTCTACAAGAGTATGGTCTTTTAAATGAAGTCAATTTCGACTACATTTTTTTAATATTTTGTGTTTTAGTTATTTTAAAATTTCAGATTATTTTCTCTAATTCTACTTAAATAAATTACCAGTTTTGTGGTGTTTGTGGTTGTAGGGACTACTGTGAATTGCTTGGTAACATGCAGTTTACCGTCATAAAACCGGGACAAGGAATAGTCTTACAAAAATGAAAGTAAATTGCGTTGGAAACCAAAAGTGAAATTGCACAATTTGCAAATTCTTGTAAACTGAGGTCATGTTTTACCTCATCTCAGCAGGCACTTTTATTTATAACGAAGGACATTGCTGGAGCGTTTGCTTGTCTTAAAGTAGCTCTTAGATTATTATTGAGCCTGATGGTCACGAATTGTTCAGGAGAGAAGTCGTTCAATAAATTGAGCCTCAGGTAAAGAATATTCTGAGGACCACGATGACCTATGAGAGACTAAGTGCTGTGTACTTGTTGGATAAAGAGAGCCGTGTTCTTAAAACAATGCAGTTTGTATAATTTGTTAAAGATTTTTTAAAAGTCAAATGCAGAAAAAAGACTTTTTGTAGATATTGAAGAAGTATATTGTAGAAAGATGGTAAAACCTGCTGTAATTAGTTTAGATGACGAAATTTTATATTTTCTCTACTGATTTGTCAAATTCAATTACAGGTATTATACGGATTTGAGATTTAAATATGGTGATTTTCCAAGAGTTTAACTCTTTTTCTAAGGAGCATACCGAACTTGAAGTGCCCCGGTTCCCCTTTGGTCTAACTCCAGTCCTGCATAGTTTCTTAATGTTTAAAAGCTAGATTTAAACATACTTCTTTCAAAATTCCTATTTTGTTTTCCACAAATCCACTTGTGCAGGTTGAACTATGTAAAACTATGTAAAACTATGTAATCTGGTTGTTTCTTCTAATACATCTAAATTAAGAATTTTTCATGAACCCTTAATATATTACTGTGTGTACCCAAGTACCAAATTTACTATTCTGCTTGCGCGGACCCCAATTATTTATATCGACTCCTAATGTTCATATGGATCCTGGTTGAGAACCACTAATGTAAATAAACCCATCCTTCTTTCCTCACTTTCCTGAGAAGGTCGTGCAGTCTGAGACTTCAGGCACCTCCTCTGCAGGACCTTATCAGAAGCGACTCTCATTAGAAATTCCGGCTTGAATTCCAAATGCAACCAACTGAAACTTATGGATATCATCCAACTTTCTCATACTTGATCTATGTTTCTGTCTTCTACCGTATAGCTCACCTTGAAGAATCTGTCATGCGAACGTTTCCTGTGACATACTAATCACACGTCCGTTGTACCGGAGCTGTGATGTTTCAAGGTGGAAAAGTAGCACCTCAACCTCAGACTTCTTGATATCTAAGCTACACACTCTGTCGAGTAACGTTGCTCCAGAGTACACTCAGATGAATCCCATTTTGGCCGCTTGTAGTCGCAATCGTGATCTTTCGCTTATTACCCATCGTTAATATTGCGGAAACTGAGACATTAGTCATCTCATGAAAGTCTTTCCAATGTACTCCGGGTGTTACTGTTTAAATAAATCATCTCTAAAAATTTATCACCGCATAGTTTGACTGTTGGAGAGCATATCATACACTTATATTAGCATTACATATGCGCAATTCTTTTTGAATCGTGTAAGTGCTTTTTGAGTTGCTGTGCCAGTTGTAGTTTTGTGCTGGTAATTTTTGAATAATTTTTGTGCTGCTTTGCAGAGGTTTGGGTATTTACGTGTGTTTTGTTGGTGCTTTCTCTTCTGGTAAGAGAAGAGACAGACGGTTAACGAATGTCTGAAGACAGTTATTCAGACATATCATCGTCTGAAGAGGAGTTACTGGAAGCTGTTAAAACAATGGACCAGAAGGTGAGAACAGAGAAGAGGAATTTTGCTGATGCAGCAAGGTGTAAGGAGACAGAAGTGAATATCGGCGAACTAGGAAAACACAAAGGAGAAATGATCCGAGATGGGTTCGAAGTGAAGCTGAAGCCCCCACAAGACGTAAAAAAACGGAATAAGGGAGAAAACGATAAACTATCGAACCTATTCGATAAATATAGGAAAATTTGATGTCGTCACGACAGAAGAAAGTAGAAGAGGCGTTAAGGCAGATTTGGGATGATATAACATACCTGACTAGAGGTTCAACATTTGGAACAGAAGAAGTGAGGTTCCGTAATGCAGCAGCAGCAAGGAAACATGCAGCGTTAACAATTCGAAGCGAAGATGTGGTGCTGTTGCCTACGTATAGAGGCAGGAGAGCGACAAGGAATCCCACCGGAGATTGGTGTGACTTGGGTGGCAGATGCGGTCCTCTGTGGTAATGAGGACAACATGGTAGTGCTCCAGGCCAAGAGAAAAGACTGCGTTAACTGAAGAGGTCAGCAACTGGAGATGATAGTCCAAGGGTCAAAAGAAACGGTAGAAAAGATTACAGAGACTATAACCATGGATGAAATAATTATGACTGTCAGGGTGGAAGGAAGAGTTCCACGCTGCTTTAAATGTGGCCTGAAGAGACACATAAGAGCGAACTGCCCTCCATTACCCAAAATGGTAGAGGAGCGACAGCCACCATCACAGGAGAGGAGACAAGAAGTGGAAAAAAGAAACTCCAGAAGATAGGGAATGGGAAACAGCCAGGAGGAGAAAAAAAGAAAAAGAAAGTGCTTGTGAACCCCAACCCACCCAGTGCCCATCCTCTCCCTTTTCACCACCCCCTCCCCATGCAGACACCAAACCTACCCAAACCCCTCCAACAAGAAAACAGAAAAGAAATACAAGCACACACGATGTAAATAAGGTTCCCCCTCCCCCTGTTTGTTTTGCTTGCGTTCTGTATGCGGACGCGGAGGATGACAAGGTAAACCGGGTGAGCGAGTAGAAGGATATGGTTGAAGTGGAATTCTTGGATGATGGTGAGCCTATGATGTGCTATTTTTTAAACAAGGAACAAATGGAAATAGTTAAAAAGAACGATAAGGGTATTGATTTGTGGACAGTGATCGGCGATAGAGACAAGTTACCGAAAAGGACTTGTTATATTGAACTAATGGAGACTATGGCATTGAAGTGCTGTATTTAAGATATATGTACTTGAACGGCAAAACGGTTTCAATGTAACCACTCGACTTCGGGGGTCGAGTGAGCATTCCGCCTCATTATATCATCTTTTTCATGATTCATTCGTTTCTGTTATTTTGTTTCTTTCTTTATGCCTCCGTTTTATAATTTTAGTTCCCCGATTGTGTTTGTCCCTTCTTTGTTTAGCCCCTGGTGGGTAATAAAGAGATATACACTTATATTAGCATTACAGTTCATTATTCTTATTTTGCATCGTTTTTTTGTTTTAAAAGTCATTATTTTGAAATTTTACGCGGGGTTGGGTTGGAACGTAACACCGAAAGTTATGTGGATGCTAGATAAATGCATAGGGGTGACGCAAAGGAAAATGAAAATGGAATATTCTTCGTGCAAAGTATGTTTTCTCTTTCTCTACCTCTCTCCTTTCCCTCTCTAATATTCTACTCTATTGCTTCTGCTCCTCTGCCCTTCACGGCTCTTTCTCCTCCCACTAGCACGTAACCATATAAACCGTCTCAATTGGCATTTTATTGTAATGCTGTTTTCTCTGTTCAAGCGACCAAATCTCTCTTCCATTCTCGTCGTAGCTTATCCGACAACAGTATGTTATAGTCTTTTTTAAATTTTGCATTTGCACTGTTTTTCTTAAATCTTTGAATTATATATATTTGTATATATATATATATATATATATATATATATATTAAAATTTTCTCTCCCTTTTTATTTCTGTGTTTCTTTCTGTGGAAGAGTGTAGGCTCAAAACGTAAAAGACTTTCTCACTTCCCGAGCGTTAAACTAACACATTTGTTTGTTGTTTACACACCTGCCTTCGTCTTTTGCAGTTTTGTAAATTCTCACTATATATATATATATATATATATGTATATATATATATATGCATACACACATGCCTACGCACTTTAATGTATCCTGGGGGTTCACATGAGCAATGATACAACATTCCATGCGCATATTACCAAGATGGCAACACTATTCAGGCGAGTGGCTGGCTGGATTCTGAGGACATTCAGAACCAGTAAAAAGGAGACCCTGCTGCTCCTATAGAGGATTTTCGTTCTCAGCCGCTTGGGCTACCACTCCCAAATATGGTCCTCAGAGAGTGTGAAACAAACTGTGGAACTTGAAGCAATCCAGTGCCAATACGCAAAGAAGATTGACACGATACAAAAGATGGGCAACTGGGAGAGGCTAAAGGAGCTGAGTCTCTATTCCCTGGAAAGAAGACGAGAGAGATATGCGGTGATATATATTTGGAAGATCTTGGAGGGTTTTGCTCCCAATTTTGAAATTGACAGCAATACCAATCCTCGAACTGGACGACATAGCATCATACCAAAGATCCCATCTTTCCCATCTAAAATAAGGACACAGAACTGCAATAGTCAGGGTTTCAATGGCCGCCAATTGTTCAACTTCCTGTCAGGCAACCTTAGAGATCTATATGGTGTTGATGTAGAAGTTATCAAGGAACGTCTGGACAGGTTTCTATATGAGATACCAGATGAACCCACATCGCGGCAGGAGACGCAAAGAAGAGCAGCTCCGTCCAACTCGCTACCTCACCAAAAACAATACATGTGTTGCACCAGTAGGACCTCAGTCGCGGGCTGAAACTAGCAAAAAGTAAAAGATAAAACATTATATATATATATATATATATATATATATATATATATATATATGGACACACACACACACCCACCCACCCACATACACACGCACGCACGCGCGCACATATAATGTTGATGAAAGAGTTCATGCGCCATGTTTTTAAGAATAGTTGTACTCGAATAAATTCTTGCATAAAAACCACCATTATTTTAACACGGCGCACAAACTTTGAGGCTGCGGTCATTCTGAGGCACCACTAGTGTAATCACCTTTTAAATCGCCAATTCTATGGGGTTGCCTTGGTGAAGAATGGAGTTTAATACCACTTCCTTATTACGGATTTCCTGAGATCGTGGATAGCAAGAGGTCAAGTCGTTTCACTTCCACTCCATGGAGATCGCTCAGATGTTTTGGCAATGCGTTAAATAGCTGTGGACCCTTGAATTCCAAGGTGTTGCAGTACATGGTCTTCAACTTAAATGGGACAGCTAAGACTTTTGGAAGAGTACAGTGACGTCTATTTTGAGGTCTAGTATAACTCCCAATTCCAAAGTTTGGTGCCAGCCCCTCCAGTATCTTCCATGCATATATCACTGCTTACCTCTCACGTTTTTGCTCCAGGGAGTAGAGTCGTAGCTCTTTCAGTCTCTCCTCGTAGCTCAGTTATTCCAGTGATCGCTGAACCGCCTGAAGTTCTGCTATTCATCCTATAGTCAAAAGTGACCACAGTTGGCAGCAGCAGTGCAGACGGCTGAAGACAAATACCCCCCATAGAGCCAGCATAGAATCCTGGTCCCTTGTCCTGAAGGTTCTCAGAATCCATCCGGCCATTCGTTTGCACACTGTCACCATCTGGGTGACATGCATGTGAAGCGAGGCATCGTTGCTCATATCAATCCGAAGACCACGCACCGTATGTGATTGTCATTGCCGCTTCTTGTGGTCTAAAGTATCATTGTTGTAACTTCTGAGCATGAATTAGCTGTTAGCGGAGGACTTGGAACTTGCTTGCATTAAATTGCATGTTGTTGTCCTCAGCCCAGTTATATGTCGTCTAAGTCATTTTGTACCACATTAATATCAGAAGCTTCCTTGACTGCTTGTTGTACTGTTGTGTCGTTGGCATAGCTATTAAATGTGGCCATCTGTGTGACAGATGGCATGCCTGAAAGAACCACCTTGAAAAGCAGTGGCCCCAGTACATTTCCCTGAGTCACTCTACTTTGTACTAATGTCTCCGTGTAGAGGGCCCCACTGGTTGCTACAGCCTGGCTTCTCTCTTTTAAGAAGTCAAGCAACCACTCTCCGATTTCTACTGTTATCCTGAGTTTCCGCAGTTTGTGACATATCATCCCATGATCAACCTTATCAAAGGCCATTGCAAAGTCGAGATATTTTACATCTACATTTGAGCGACTCATTCATTGTTTCAACAACCAGTCATAGTATTGTAAAGGGAATGCTGAGCGAAAGCCATGCTGGGTGTCAGGAAGCAAGTCATTATCTTCAGGGAACAGTTTCTTCCTGACAATGCACACCATGACTTTGCTGACATGGGAAGTTATAGAGACAGTTCTATAATTCTTAGCATATGCTCTGGATGACATTCTACAGAGAGAAATGAAAGTTAAGGTCAGCGAGGCGTTATCAAAAACTAGGTGAAGATGGTGTTGAAATCGAACGTGAATACCAAAAATTTGATTACCGCAATGAATATCTGGGCAGTTGCATTGGTCAGATATAGTGCGTCCATCCTCAAATGGACTAAGGAGGAATTATAAACACTGGATAGACGGACGAGAAAGTTGACGACGCTGTATGGGGTGCTACACCCTAAAGCAAACGTAAACAGACTATATATGAAAAGAAAGAATGGTGGCAGAGGACTAATTAGTATAGGCCATTGTATAAGGAGTGAAAGGAGAATGCTTGCCGAGTATTTGATAAATAGTGATGAAGACTTGCTGCAATATGCCGCGAAAGATATGGATGTAAAGGCAGATGAAATTATGGGCAAAGAAGAGTTTAACCAAAGAGTTGAGAAGAGAAAAGAAGACTTTCTTGAAATGAGAATGCATGGGTAGGCTGAAAGGAATACACAAGACGTTAAGGATAATACAGCATCGTGGACATGGCTACAGCGAGGTGATTTGAAGCGTACGACCGAAAGCCTGATCATTGCTGCACAAGACCAGACTCTCGTGACCAATTCAGTGAAGTATAACAACTATAAAACTTCTGACACCCACAAAGGCAGACTCTGTGGAAAGAGTGTGGAAAATGTGACCCACTTGGTAAGTGGATGTGAGAGTCTTGCACAAAAAGAATACAAGAGCCGCCACGATAAAATGTGTGTGTATCTTCATTGGCTCTTATGCGGTAAATACTAATATGAAGCATGTACCAAGTAAAGTAATGCAGGAGGATGGAAAAGTAACGATACTCTGGGACTATGATCTTCAGACGGATCGTGTAATCGAACGACCGTCGGTCGGATATTGTCATATTGAATAAGAGAGACAAATACTGTCAGATCATTGATGTAGCCATACCAAATGACATGAATGCGAGGGGGTAATGTAAAAGTGATACCAGTGGTGATCAGTGCGTTAGGCTCAATCCCATTGAAACTTCAAAACTTCTTAAGGCAACTGGAAATCCCATGCAAGATTGATGTCTTGCAAAATGCAGCCTTATTGGGCACAGTGCACATCTTAAGGAAAGTATTATCTGTCTGAGGTTCTTGTTGTGACTTGTCAGATGACTAAAGAGTCCGGTGCATTTTAATCTACACTGTGTTACAAAGGAATAATAATGAGAAGAAGAATAAGAAGAATGATAATAATAATATCTGTATGGATATTCATTTGAGTATTTACTCATAAATCGTAAATTATGCACTGAAATTATTTTGAATTAGGCGCGAGCTTGTTCAGTGCTTAACGGATACAACGAAGCGATTAGAATTTTTATCAGTAGGCATTTAACAACACTTGCTGAGGAGAATTAGGAATAATCCAAAATTTGAAATAATGATAAAGGTACATTTATTACCACTTTCTGCAGCTTTCTGCTGGGTTGGTATGTTAAATTTCTTTGCTCGTCTGTCCAATTTCTGTTGGTTTGTGTTTATTCAGTGAGACAGTGGCTTGTTTGAAGATTTTAACTCTTATTTCTAGCAAGCTGGTTTTTCGTGTACTCTCTATTATAATTATAAATTTTTAATGAAATTTTATATACACACACACATACACACACACATACACGACAGGCTTCTTTCAGTTTCCATCAACCAAAATACACTCAATGGTCAGCTTGAGACGATAGTAGAACACACTTGCCCAATGTTCCAGGCAGTGATACTGAACTCGGAGCAATGTGGTTGGAAAGCAAGCTTCTTATCACACAGCCACGCCTGATATATAATCTTATATGATTGTTTCAAATTTTGGCACATGATCAGCAATTTCATAGGAAAGGCGTATCTAATACTTGACTGTGACCGAAATGAAGAATGGCTTAGTTCCCTCAGTGGCATTTGAACTCAGAATGAAAAGAGTAAGAATACATGCCGCAAAGCATTTTTTCCACCCTTTTTTTTTTTTTTTTTTTTGCAATGCTTCAAAATCTCCCATCTCGCAGTGTGTGTGTTTACATCACAGCCATTTCGGTATGCAGAGTCCCACAGACCCAAGCAAATATCTTCACATATCAGTCACAATCCACTATCTCACTGAATAAACAAGAAACTCAGTGGCCATTGCTAGTATGGCGATGGTGGTGGTAAAAGAATAGTTGGAAATATCTTCGTCATTTTTTCTTTTTTTTTTCAACATTGTGCTTGCTATATATCATTTTATGCTGCTGTTATTTTCCTAGTTTCTGTTTACATATATTTATAGGATGCAATGAAATATAATAGTTGATATTTCCAAAATCTCCTATACTCCATTGAATGACAATGTGTGTGTGTGTGTGTGTGTGTGTGTGTGTGTGTTTGTGTGTGAGTGTGTGTGTGTGTGCAGAGAGTGTGAGAGAAAGAGAAATTGTGTGTGTATGTAATATATATGTATATCTATCTATCTATCTATCTATCTATCTATCTATCTATATATATGTATATATATATATATATATATATATATATATATATATATATATATATATATATATATATATATACATACATACATACATACATACATACATACATAACATTCAAGGCAGGAGGTGCATCCCCAATGGAAACTGCAATCTGGAGAAACACGACCCTTGAACCAAGACAAAAAAACTTCATTCCCAGTTGTGTACAAGGTTTACTTCTTTCTCCTCTGAAAATGTCAATTCTCGACAATATTCTCCAGAGTACCAAAAGATCAAGTAAAAGGAAGTTAATTAGCCGATTAGGTTTCACGCAAAATCTTTTGTGCGTTTTACCTATCGTAAAACTATTATGCATACAGAAAGAATTACTGTTATAGCAGTTGTTGATATTATCATTGTAGTTATTGCTGTTATAAGTGATGGTGGTGGTGGTGGTTGTAGTAGTGTAGCAGAGAAAAAGGCGGTAACATTGCTGTATTAGATTTCTTCCTTGTTATTTTTCTTTTTTAGATTGTTGTTTTATCCTCTACTTACTTCAGTCATTTGACTGCGATCATGTTCGGGTGCCTTCGTGAAGGGCTTTAGACGAACAAATCGACCCCAGGAATTACTTTATATATATATATATATATATATATATATATATATATATATATATATATATATATATATATATATTGAAGTGTGATACTTATTCTATCGGTACTTTTTTGCCGAATAGCTAAGTTACGTAGGACCAAAACATACCACCGGTTGTCAAGCGGTCGTAGGGAACACACACACAAAGAAATATATATATATGTGTATATATATCATTATATATATATATATATATATATATATATATATATATATATATATATATATATATATATATATGTATATATATATATATATATATATATATATATATGTATATATATATATATATATATATATATATGTATATATATATATATATATACATATATATATATATATATATATATATATATATATATATATATATATATATATATATATATATATATATATATATATATGGGAGAATGTACGAAAAAACAACAACAGACAAGGACAGGTGGTGTAAATAACAAAAGGATGTATTAGTATGACGCTCACGAATACGGAAAGTCTTTGACGTTTCGAGCTACGCTCTTCAACAGAAAGAATACGGAGACAAGGAGAAAAACACGGAGAAAAAAATTGAATAGTGTTCAGTCAAAAAATTATATATATATATATATATATTAGAAGGTTTGGAGGTGATGTAGAGGAATTATATATTAGAAAAAATAATAAGGTACTCAGATATCTGGATGGTTGTACATTTACAGATTTTTATTAATGTCACATGTTTTTATAAATTAGCGCTTGCATCTATTCTTGTAGATTCTCCAGATTTTGTAGAAAATCTACAAGAATAAATGCAAGTGCTAATTTATAAAAACATGTGACATATTAATAAAAATCTGTAAATGTACAACCATCCAGATATCTGAGTACCTTATTATTTTTTCTTATATATGTATATATATAGTTATATTGTTATATTTCGGGATGGTCATTTATTATTTTTTTAGATTGTTGTTTTATCCTCTACTTACTTCAGTCATTTGACTGCGATCATGTTCGGGTGCCTTCGTGAAGGGCTTTAGACGAACAAATCGACCCCAGGAATTACTTTATATATATATATATATATATATATATATATATATATATATATATATATATATATATATATATTGAAGTGTGATACTTATTCTATCGGTACTTTTTTGCCGAATAGCTAAGTTACGTAGGACCAAAACATACCACCGGTTGTCAAGCGGTCGTAGGGAACACACACACAAAGAAATATATATATATGTGTATATATATCATTATATATATATATATATATATATATATATATATATATATATATATATATATATATATATATATATATATACATATATATACATATATATATATATATATATATATATATATATATATATATATATATATATATATATGGGAGAATGTACGAAAAAACAACAACAGACAAGGACAGGTGGTGTAAATAACAAAAGGATGTATTAGTATGACGCTCACGAATACGGAAAGTCTTTGACGTTTCGAGCTACGCTCTTCAACAGAAAGAATACGGAGACAAGGAGAAAAACACGGAGAAAAAAAATTGAATAGTGTTCAGTCAAAAAATTATATATATATATATATATATATATATATATATATATATATATATATATATATATATATATATATATTAGAAGGTTTGGAGGTGATGTAGAGGAATTATATATTAGAAAAAATAATAAGGTACTCAGATATCTGGATGGTTGTACATTTACAGATTTTTATTAATGTCACATGTTTTTATAAATTAGCGCTTGCATCTATTCTTGTAGATTCTCCAGATTTTGTAGAAAATCTACAAGAATAAATGCAAGTGCTAATTTATAAAAACATGTGACATATTAATAAAAATCTGTAAATGTACAACCATCCAGATATCTGAGTACCTTATTATTTTTTCTTATATATGTATATATATAGTTATATTGTTATATTTCGGGATGGTCATTTATTATTTTTTTGCCAAATAAACACACGCACTATATATATTTTTCTCTCGTTTATTCCTGTTCTTATTTTATTATTTTAACTCATGTCCACTGTCCGGAAATCTTTCGTCACACATTTGCGACCACTTCAGTGACACTTTTCGTTTTCGTGGAGCAAGAGAATACACGAAAGCGGAATGTGTCACTGAAGAGGTCACAAATGTGTGACGAAAGCTATCCAGGCAATATTCATGAGTTAAAATAATAAAATAAGAACAGTAATAAACGAGCGAATAAAAAGTATAGAGAGAGCGTGTGTTTATTTGGCGAAATAAAAATAAAATAAATGACCATCCCGAAATACAATATCTGTTTCAATACAAGATTTCACATCAGGAATCTTGCAAATCGAATTGATAAACGTAAGGCTTCACCTCCACACACGCCAGCTTAATTTAATTCGTCCTTAGTCGAAAGATACCTGTTGTTAATGTACTGTTTGCATTTTTAATTGTGTACCATCTCTCCATTTTTTTTGTCCTTTTCGTATACATTCGCTTGGTTTCTTCCAAGAAATCTAATGCTCTTAGATGAGATTTTCTTGGGGACCGGTCAGATTAGAGCAGTCTCGAGTGTAACCGGCTGAAACTGCTAAGATGATCTGGAACTTGACTGAGGAAAGAAAACTCCGAATGACCCGTCCTTCTTTTTCCTGTCCTTTTTTGTATTGTCTAACTGTCCGGATGTTTTGTTGTCGCCTGTTACGTTCTTGTTCCATTTATATATATATATTGATACGGACCGCCGAAATACAAAATAACGTTATGTCCCTATTCCCCGATCTGGGTTTAAAACCGTATTCTGGTTGCTGAGGACAATGGTATTCCTTTGTCCTGTCAACATGCACAGCTATTTTTAGCGTAGGTGTGATCGATGACTCTTTCCGGTCACCAAAAGTTCAGAAAAACAAGTTAGGAACTGTACTAGACTGACCCAGCTGTGGAGGGGGGTAACATATGACTATTGGTTACGGTATCTCTCATAAATACGGAGCAGAGATTTGAGAAGCAGTTGGCGTGAGCGGTTGGTATCGAGCAGTTGGCAGAGCAGGAGTTGGCGTATGGAGTTGGTATCAGGCAGTTGATGGACGAGCAGTTGGCGGACAAGCAGTTGGATGAAGAACGCGAGCCGGTGTGATGGCCAGCAGCCATTGAAGAACAAGTGTGTGACGGCCTACAGCCAGTACACAAAGCAAGATGAACAAAGAGACTGGCAGAAAGAGGCTAAAAGAGAGAGGCTATGGTCAGAAGGTACCAGTCAGCAGAAATGGATAGAGTCAATGAGAGAGAAGGGACTGTTGTGGCAGGCAAAAGATTGTAGTAGACTACCTTGGTCAGTTCTTGTGATTGTAGTGGGATATTTGAAAGAAAGGAAATTCTTGCGGTGAAGGTTTGTTTAAATATTCTTTAAAGAGAGAACTTTGTTGTTACATGATGTTGAAAGAACTTTGCTAACTCTTGTTAAATGGTTGAAAAGAAAGAAAAGAAAAGAATTTTGTTGTGACATGTTGTTCAAAGAAAAGAAAAACAAAGAAGTAAAAGAACTTTTAATTGACTTCATATACGAACTCTTGATTGTAAACTTTTGATTATGTTAAATGCTTGCATGCGCTATTGTTACATGTTATTAAATTGTTATGCAATGTTTTGTATTGATGATGTATTCTTTTGCTAAGAAAAAAACGTTAGTTCCACTACGCAACGTATGGTCTCCGTGTTATTTCTTCCTCCTTTTGTCTGTTGTTGTCGTTACGTGCTCCGGCCTGGGCTTAGTCGTGGCGAACATCCCGACTCACTGAGCGACGACGTTCGCGCGCGATTTTCTCTTCGTTTGAGGTGCTTCGCGTGCGGGTGTTCGTAACAATATATATATATATATATATATATATATATATATATATATATATATATATATATATATCTGTAAAAATATGTGACACTTATTCAGTAGCCAAGGTAAAACTCCGAGTTTCGGATGTCAGGGTGGGAGCCCACGCCAACAACTCTTCAGTTATCCGGCTATTGAAAATTCCTCTGAAAAATTACCGTAAAAACAAAGGGAAATTACTGTATAGTGATAAGGTCAAAACGCGTCTAAAACTGCGCATATAATCGCATGCACGTATATATCTATATACGCACGCATATATCTATAAATTTCTCGGAAACATGCAGAGGTATTTGTTCAAAATTTGGATCATGCTCTTGAAAAATAAAACACGTAAACACGGGGTTTCGTAAAACAGGTCCTCATAAAGCGAAGTATTACTAATATATACACACATACACACGTGGTCTGATCAATAAGTATCCGCATTCTTACTATAGTTACGAAGCTAAAGCACGAGAGTGAAGCCACTTATCACAGATTGACCTTGAACTCTGCTCTGCATGCGCACTAAGTTTTAACGTTCTAGCACACTTCCGCTGTTTACAGCAGTGCTGGGAAGGAACGTGTGTAGCGTGTGATCATCACATTGACCCTGATAGAGAAAGTTGAGCAGAGAATCTGCATCAAATTTTGCCAAAAGCTTGGCGATATCTGCTCAAAGGCCTACACAATGTCTTCAGTTTTCATCGTTCTCGACACGTTCAAAAACTTGTGCAACTGAAACCCGAGTGTCATTTTGATCAGCTGAAAGTAATTTTGGCACAAACTTAGCAGGCACGCGTCTCATACCCAAATCTTCAGTGATAAGACTGAACTAGATCATAACTAATCTGCACATCCTTTGATAACTCACGGATGGTGATTCGATGATTTCCCCTAACAGCTTCACGCGCATCTGCGATGTTTTTCTCAGTTCTGCTGGTTGCGGATCTCCTGGAAGGTTAGTTAATATCGACATTTTTTCAGCCATCTTGGAAACGTCTGCACCACTCCTACACTCATCTCCATACACTTTCTGCAACTTTGTTTAGGCCTCTGTACAGGTATCGCCATGACAACTTTCTCTGCCATGGTCAATGCGACGATCATACGTTACACACCTTCCTTCCAAGCACTGCTGTAGACAACGGAAGTGAACTAGAACGTTAAAACTTAATGCACACGCACAGCAGGTTTCAAGGTCAATCTCTGCCAAGAAGCGTCACTCTGTGTTTTAGCTTTGTTACTATGCCAACAGTCCGGAATCCGGATACTTACTGATCAGACCTCGTACGTCCGAAAAAAAGACAGCTTCTTTAGTTTCTGTCTATCAAATCCACTCACAATGGTTTGGTAGGCGCAAGGCAATAGTAGAAGACTCGTGGCCAAGTTGTCACGCAGTGGTTCTGAACCTGGAACCATGTGATTAAGAAGCAATCTTCTCACCACACATCTACGCCTGTGTTAATCTTTAATATCATGCGATAACTATTACCATCACTGCAAACATTATCACGACGGCGATCGAAGTTTCTTCTTCGTGGTCAAATCTCTCATGAACTTCCCTCTTATCACAATGCATTTGTTTATGAATGCATTCAGTGAGTATATAAATACTGGTTGGACACTCGTTGTCTGAATAGTACATCCTAGTCATGCCTGGACTATTATAAACCACAACGAGGAAAACGAATATTAGTAATAATAATAATAATAATATTAATAATAATAATAATAATAATAATAATAATAGCTGCCCTGATGCAGTACCAGGCAGTGGCTCTCATGGCTTCTGATCTTCATTGATTGGAAGTGTTATCATGTACATTGTCTTGCCTTGGTATAAAAGATAGGATACAGCAAATATTCTGCTCAAAACCACATATTTGCTTATCAGTTTTTTTACCTTAACCAGTTGAGCATGTCCCTTGGTGGCTGACGATATGTGCATCTCTGATCATGAGTAGAAGTAGTGGGAGAGCATCATAGCCATGTGTTGAGAGGAATTCTTTGGGGTTTGAATAATTCACCTTTGCAAACATGGGTGCTTTGCTCAACATCCTTAAACAAACCTTATTCAGGGACCTTTTAAGTGGGATGGGCTACTCGACCTGAAGAAAATTCTAACTGGGCCCCCACCTGCGAGGTTATGCGCTGTTTATCTTGATATGAGATCACCATGTCGCGCACATATGGTTGTGATGCATGTGCCTGGTGTACCCTTATCAGACGGGTAGTCATGATGTGTATACTGGTCTTCGTATATGTTACCCCAGTGTCACGTTGATGGCATGCATTGCTCTCTCACTCAATAATGATGATAATAATAATAATAATAATAATAATAATAATAATATTCACCACAAACAAACATTATTCCTACAATTCAACAAGTTCATATCATGAATCCCCAAGTTGGCGCATATGATTGTGGCCTTTTTGCCCTAGCGTATGCATTTGAACTGGTCATTGGAAACGCTCCAGAAAAATTTCTATTTGATCAGTCAAAAATGCGAGCACATTTAAGATTTTGCCTCGAAAACAATAAATTTGTTCCTTTCCCGAAAGTAAAGGTTTTTCAAATGTCTACTAATACCACAGACGTCACTCACTTTCTATCATCCACCCAAAAATGGATTACCCCTAGAAAGACGAGTAAAAATTGTAACGTCTCACATGACCATTCAGAACAAATTTTGTCACCGAATAGGTTCCACGTTTTAAGTGAAGATTACGAGCAACACTCAAAAAGTAGTCAGGAATCTAAAGAAAAAAAGACTCTGAAAACCACTTGCCCGAGAAAAACCATCACATTAGAGAATAAGTCGGTTATAAATTTATCCAAATTAAAACTTTCGCCCGACGATGTCTCAGTCTTAGAGCTTGGACTGAGTTTTTGCCCAAGCACTAAAAATTTCGACAAGAATAAACTAGCTCAAGGGCTATTTCAGTTTGTCCGCCGCCACAAGCTGAAAGAATATTTTTTTGAGAAAACTGGTAACGAGGCGGCAGAAAACCCTATATTTCCTAAAAGTAATGATGATGATGATGATCGAATCTGGCATAATTGGATTGAAAAGAATCCCAATTGGTATCCAGATAAAGTTCGGGAGGAACGTTCGCAAGCACTACTAGAATTTCTTGAATCTTGTCAGGCAAGCATTAGAGAAAGCCTTAAAACAACTGGAAAGAAATCCTGGAATAACCTCACAAATTCCCAGCGTTACGCACTCCGACGTCTAGCTAATAACGATTCTATTGTTATTAAGATGGCGGATAAGGGAGGCGCTATCGTCATTATGGACAAAAGTGAGTATATTTCGGCTTGTGAAGAAGTTTTAAATGACAAAACTTCATATGAAGAATTACCTGTCGATCTAAACCCAAATTACAGAGAGGAACTTGACAAAATAATATTGGAAATGGAGGAAAACAATTTCGTTAGTAAGGCTGAATCTAGGATTTTAAGGTCTGAAAGAAGAACACCTGTATTTTATGGTCTCCCTAAAATACACAAAAAGTTCGAAAAATTTCCTCCAATGCGCCCAATTTGCAGCGGATATGAATGTTGTACGGCCAAAATTTCGGAATGGCTGGATGGCTTTCTACTCCCCGTCGCAAAAAGATCAAGTTCCTATATTCGGGACACTTTTGATTTTGTATCTAAAATCAATAATTTTTTTAAACGCCGAGGCCGTGTTGAGAACTGCTTTTTGGTAACCATGGATGTTTCCTCCTTATATCCTAATATTGACCACAATGAAGGGGTAGAAGCATGCATGGATGCCTTTGAGAAGCGGTCAAATAAAAGTGTTCCAACAAATTTGCTCTGTAGATTATTGAGGTTTGTGTTAGAAAGTAACACAATGCAGTTTAGACAAAGATTCTACCACCAGACGAAGGGTTGCGCCATGGGTACCCCCATGGCAGTTAATTTCGCTAATGTCTTTATGACAAATTTTGAGACAAAGTTACTGAAGACATTCAAATCCCTTCATGGTCATGAACCAATACTCTGGTTACAGTTCATTGACGACGTATTTTTTGTCTGGGAAGGATCACAGGATAGTTTAATGGACTTCTTGCATTTCTGTGATTGTTTTGCTAGAAACTATGGCTTTAAGTCCAATATAAAATTTACGTCTAGTTTTTCAAAAACTAGCGTTGAATTTTTGGACACGAACGTCAAGTTTTCTGGAGGCAGAATAATGACAGAGTTATTTTGCAAGCCAACGTCATCCCACATATATCTCCACCGCCGCTCCGATCATCCACATCATCTTATTCGGTCAAATCCGAAATCCCAATTTTTGAGGATAAAACGGATTTGCACTGACATAGAGGATTACTGGAAACATGCAAATGCTTTTGTATGTCATTATGTTAAACGTTTAAAGGAAATAGCAAGTGAAATAGCTAAGATTAGCAAAGATAGTAAAACCTACATGCCTAATCTTAGCAAACAAAATACAACAGATTACAGAATTCCTTTAGTGATTAACTGGCACCGACGTTTCGCTGGCATTTCAAAAGTGTTGCATGAAAGTTACCAACATGTGGTGAAAAAATATCCCAGTTTCAAACAAACATTTCCCCAGCCGCCCATTGTAGCCTTTCGACGGAATAAGAACATAAAAGAATTATTGACCTCTATATCTGACTCCAAGAAAACGAACATTGGAGTATCTACACACTGTACCTTAAAGAACAGCCGCAAGAGAGGTAAGCCCTGTTCATTGTGCAACAACATGAGTGAAGTGAATACCATCAAAAATCATAATAGAAATGTTATGATTTATACAGAAGGGGGAACCTGCAAAGATTCCCATTTAGTGTACGGTGCAGAATGCACGAAACATAACTTGATTTATGTTGGTTGTACAACGGAACAATTAAACAAAAGGTTTAATGGGCACAGATTCGACGTCAGGCACAAGAACAGTAGTTCAACAGAACTTGCTGAACATTTCGTTTCAAGCGGCTGCAATTTTGAAGAAGATTTGAAAGTGCACATTCTCAAAAAATATCCTGAATGTACCCCACTTTCACTTCTCAGAATGTATGAGGAGAAATATGCTTGCGGGTTATTGACATCACACCCTGGAGGAATGAATAAGATGACAGGAGAATATCATCAAATTTATACAAAACTGTTTGATTGAATATTCTTCTTTCTCTCTTTTTCTTTTCTTTTTCTGTCGTCTTCCTTTTTCT
>NC_142944.1:16123683-16131183 GCF_046866305.1 Octopus bimaculoides | reverse complement strand
GTATATATATTTATATATATATATCCATATCTAAGAACACGTGTGTTTAAAATGTTAATCGAAATAGCTCACGTCTTCCGTAAAGATTAGAGACGCTAAGGATAGATACATAAATTATATATATATATATATATATATATATATATATATATATATATATATATATATATATAAATTTAATAATGAGGGTAGAAATTGATATTAATCAATCAAAACCAGTGGCTCAGCATATTTAAAAAAATCCGAAGATTAAAGTTATATTACATACAAAATTAAGAGGAATGACCACCAAAGTGGACTCGTATATGCTAGAAATAGACGTCAAATCACCTAACGGATTTTATAGCGTTCTAAATTGATCAGTAACTGAAACTTATAATATAAAATTTTTAGGTTTAGATTTGAGTAAATTTACCGTTTGCTCGTTCATTGCACATTTGGGATGGAAAGTTGTGTGCCATCTATTACTTTTTCATCCTGTTTTGTATATTTTCATGGGTCAACTATGAAAATTAGATTTGAATGGTTTCGTTTTTTTGGGGATGTGTATTGCTAATAATAATGATGGTGATGATAGCAATAATAATGGGACCCTGAGGAGATGGAGTATCCTATATTTTATAATATTTTATAATATTTTATGATATGTATTAATCATTCTGGATGTTCTATCGAAATGTACATAGGTCTATTTATTTGTTATTATTATTGTTATTGTTGTTGTAATAAAGTATTTTCAACGGATCAATTTTGAGCTCTATTTAAAGTTGATATATATTCAAAAACTCAACTGTGAGTTTTTTGCTAAGATTGTTAACAGATACTATATTTTTTACAAAATTTTTTGGTAAAATATATATATATATATATATATATATATATATATATATATATATTCTCTTTTACTCTTTTACTTGTGTCCGTCATTTGACTGTGGCCATGCTGGAGCACCGTGTGTGTGTGTGCGTGTGTGTGTGTGTGTGTGTGTGTATGTATGTATGTATATATATATATATATATATATATATATATATATATATATATATAAGTTTTAACTATATTTCTAACGCGACTCTCTTTCTCTATCTCTAAATCTATCTCCCCCTCTCATTCTTCCCTCTACTGTTCTTCGCCTCTCCCTGTCACTACTATCTCTCTCTCTCTCTCTATCTCTCGCTGCTCGTCCTTCGCCTCTCACTGTTACTACTACTATCTCTCTCCCTCTCTACCTCTCGTTGCTCATTTTCGTTCTTGGAATCACCAAGCTCGCACGTACTTCTCTGCTCCTCCAGTTCGTGCTTCACAGAGTTCAATACATACACACTTCACGTCTAGCTGTACAGCCTTTTTGTTTGTTTATTTCACTGTTTCGTTTTTCTGTCTTGTTTTCCGTCCGCCACTACCCTCCACGACAACAATTTAATTTGTGTTCGTGGGAAGAACCATTTTAACGATGCGTACTGCCTTAATTCTTCGAAACGCCGGGGTTTTAATGGTGGCAGCTGATGAAGGGGATGTTTCAATGTGGCCTGCTTGTTTGTTGTACCTTGTTTACCATTTTGTCCTTGTTCTTTTGCCACGTCATGTACCCAGTTATGTATCTATATGTACATGTGGATGAAGGTATATACATACCTGTACATATATATGCATATACTCATATATTGTTTATATATATATATATATAATTAATCCCCCCAAAATCGAAGATCAAACATAAGAAAACAACAAGGCCAGTATGTGGTACATGCAAAGTATTAGCAGATGCTAAGGGTACTAATGAAAGGTATTCTTACGGGATAGTTTTACGCTTCGAGCAAAGTTCTTCTCCAGAAACAGAAAACAGGAAAATTCAAGAGATAAAGGAAGTCGGAATTTAAAATCGCCAACGATCCACATTTTGAAAGCGTAAGAGTGAAGAAAAAAATTCTTTCTCAGAGAGTGTAAAAGGAGGTATTTGTTTGTATGTGTGGCTATGTGCGTGCGCGCAGGATTGTGTGCGTAATAGCATGTGTGTGTGTGGTTTTTGTGTGGTGTCGGTTGTTTTATATGTGTGAGTGAACTTTGTGTCTGTTAATGTTGTAGGAAGAATTCAGCAACATGGTAACAGAAGTGGTAACAGAAGTGGTGGTCTTTTGTGTTGTTGTATACTTCACGTGCGTAGAGGGACGGTCAGTAGAAAAGTGTTTGACTGGCAGCTTGAAGTATGTGTCTGTGTGTGTATGTATGTGTGTTGTGTGAGCATGCGTCTGTGTGTGAGTGCGTGTACCTGGGTGTATGTGCGTGTATGTATGGGTTTATGTTCTCTGGTTGATACGTTCGGTTATGTTGCTTCAAATCGATAATCCGAAGAGAGAGCAATACACGATTGTACTGTAGGCGTAACAGCCGTGACCTGACGCGGCCTATCGGCGCGAAAATTTTCACGCATGTGCGGGAAGGGTAGTATCAACTCTCACCTTATGGGTTTCATCCATGTAGCATTAGTTTTGGCACAAAAAAATGAAGTCCAATATTTTTGGTAGCCATACCTAATTCTAACTTATCACTTAGAATTTGCATCGCTGTTACATCCATACACAGTTAAACCGTTTAATGTTCTTATTAGGACTTCACTCAACATTGATGCTCACCAAATTCCTTCCATCAATGACCATCCTGTTTTCCTTTTTCAGGCATCATGCATCTAGCATTATAGTATCCTATGTCAAAGGGTAACAGAATACCCATAATAAACTATGTAGTCATGTTATATGCACGTATGTACTTCTGAATGTCAGTTTGTACGTACATGCTTGTGTATGTGTGTAGGTGCAATGGCCCAGTGGTTAGGGCAGCGGATTCGCGGTCATTGGATCGCAGTTTCGATTCTCAGACTGAGCGTTGTGAGTGTTTATTGAGCAAAAACACCTAAAGCTCCACGTGTCTCCGGCAGGGAATGGTGGCGAACCCTGCTGTACTCTTTTCACCACAACTTTCTCTCACTCTTACTTCCTGTTTCTGTTGTGCCTGTAATTCAAAGGGTCAGCCTTGTCACACTGTGTCACGCTGAATATCCCCGAGAACTGCGTTAAGGGTACACGTGTATGTGGAGTACTCAGCCACTTGCACGTTAATTTCACGAGCAGGCTGTTCCGTTCATCGGATCGACTGGAACCGTCGACGTCGTAAGCGACGGAGTGCCAACGACACTTGTGTTTATACATATATATGTATGCATGTATGTATGCATACATGCATATGCTTTTATGTATATATGGATGCATGCATATGTATGTACATATGAATGCATGCATGTATGTATGTACACGTGTATATATATGTACATGTATGTACGTATGCATGTATGTATGTACCTACCTATGTATGCATGCATACATGTATCTATGTATGTATATATGTATACATATGCATATATGCATGCATACAATCATATATATATGTGTGCGTGTGCATACATATATATGCATATATGTATGTATGCATGCTTGCATGCATGCATGTATGTATGTGTATGTATATATGTATTTGTGGGTGTGGCTCAAATGTAAAAAAAAAAAAGAACGGAAGACTGAGACAGTTGAAGGAAAAACAAACAAGTTGTATTAATTTAAGGCGAAATCTAACTGTTATTTCTAGCTGGTGGAATGTAATTTCAGTTCCAAGTTGTATGACATAAGCAAATACTTCATAAATAAAAGTGGTCAAAATTACGGCTGCTGAAATTAAGTGAAAAGAACATAATGAGGCGTAAGAGTGTCTGTGTGGTTAGTAGCTTGCTTACCTTGACTTCCTGTCTTGCGCGTTGGCTACTTCCTGTAGACCCGAGGATCAGATTGGACGGGTGTTCTTTAACTCCGTCCAAAATGGAACTTTGATGTCGACGGAGTTCATGAAAGAAATTAGTAAGGCAGCTAAAAGGTAGGAGAAATTTTGTTTTTGAGGTAAAGTGGGGCTACGTTATTTTATTGTTAATTTTTACAAATAAGGTATCTTCACTGGCCTCGAGGCATTTTTTCTCTCCTTTCGTTGCGTTTGTTTTAGTAAAGATTTATCGGTGGGCGTTACCTCGCCGCAAGAATTATTTCTATCTTTTGATTTTTCTGAGGACTTACTGTATTTGGAAGACATTTTGTAAACGGTTATGTGTTGCTTGCTGCAAAGTTCGCGGCGAACATTTGTTTTTATGCCTAAAGTCATTATGGATTACCTGGGATTGCCAGGACTTCGAATGGGCCAAAAGACATTTAATTTGAACAACACGGCGAATTTAGCGGTGTTGCAAATTCAATTTTTGAAACAAGGAAAAATTTGAAAATTTATGACAATTGGCTTATACTAAGAGCACTAGTATTTGTGAACCATTATTGGATTACCTATATTGGAGTACACAGGACCGGTCAGGAGTTCAAATACGCCAGAGGACAGACATTTAACTATGAACTTTTTTTCTTTTTTGTTTGTTTATTATATTTTGCAGTAAAAATATGAACAATAGAAAAAACAATACTGCTTTGGTGTCGGAAATTAACCCACCCAAAGAATGGGTGAGAGATTTGGAAAGGAGGACGGTGATTCTAAGGACTTATTCAAAGTCCTTGGATACCATTGTCCCCTTTCCTAGGCTAGAAATGGAAAAGGGGCTGACGGAGTACATGCCGATGATAAAGCACATCGCCAGGGGTTCCAAATATGCAACCACATGGTTGTTGTTTGGAACCCCGGAGATGGCGTGTAAGTTCGCCAGTCGGCCCCTGGAGGGGGAAAAAATGTTTGTTCCTCCCCTCTTATTGTGGGAGAAAATGTAAGCGGGCGTTTGTCTGCGGGTTGCCACCGGGTTTAAAAGAGAGTTGGTTGGCCGAAACCATCCAAAGGGGACTTGGTGGCACCAGAGACACTAAATTGTTAAATGTAAAATTGTTGCCTTCTGCTGACTGGGTTGGGGCTAAGGCCATATTAACGTTGTGGACCCAGTTAGACGATAACAGTGTGGTCTTTCCAGACTACTTGACCATGGCAGGTTCTAGGTATCCTGTCATCCTTGAAGGACGACTGCCGAAATGTCACGGATGCCTGGAGCCTGGTCATTTGAAGAAGAATTGTCGCCGAGACACGAAAGTGACCCAGGAGCAGACACCCATTAAAAAAAGTACTGCTGCTCTGCCGGAAAAAAAGCAGGGTAAAGAAAGTGTGCCCGTCGATCCCCCATTGAAAAAGAAAGATGAACAACGTCAGTTGCTCACCACCTAAAGAGCAGTCTACGGGTGAAGAGATGCCCCCCCCCCCCGAGTATCCCGGCAGAGGCCCCAACCCACGCAGACGAAAAAAGAGGGAAAAGGAAAAAAAAAAGAAACGGGAGACGGTCGGTGGAAGTCACTGCGCCGCTGATCGAACCCGAGGCCTTTCCGGTGGGAAGAGTGCCCCCGGAGAGGAAAACTCTGCCAGCGGGAATTGTGCCTATGACAGAGAGGTGTGATGTCCCTCCCAGTGAAGGTAATGATTATGTTATCCTGTACTATGAGGGAGGGGCGGTGAATGAATTATTGGACCGCGAGTGCAGCCAGGTGACTGCGGAGTTTATAAATGGCAACATGACAAAAGTCATAGAAAAATATAACCACAAAGATTTCTTCTACCTCACCGCAAATTCAAGCCTAACAATAGACACTTGTTTGGCAGGGGCAGCATATCTGCTTGCGGAGGGGTGAAATAAGGAAAATTATGATATTTTTAATTGTTAATATATTGAAATTGTGTAAAAACTGTAATTTTAAAAGGAAAAAAAAAAGAACAATATTTTCGAGGGGTTATCAGTCGGCGGGCGCTGGTGCCTCTCTCATTATTTGTTTCATCCTTATCACCCTCATCTCATTAATGTCCATGTCCAGCCCGTAGCTACTTTATGTCTGTCTGTCTTTGTCTGTCCCCTCTATGTAACGCCGTTAATGGCGAAATTTATTGAAATAAAGTAGCTTGCTTACGAACCGCATAGTTCCGGGTTCAGTCCCACTGCGTGGTACCTTGGGCAAATGTCTTCTACTATAGCGTCGGGTCGACTAAAGCCTTCTGAGTGGATTCGGTAGACGGAAACTGAAGGAAGCCTGTCATATATATGTATATATGTATGTATGTGTGTATGTGTGTGTGTTTGTGCGTCTGTGTTTGTCTCCCTAGCATTGCTTGACAACTGACGTTTCTGTGTTTACGTCGCCGTAACTTAGCGGTTCAGTCAAATGACCGAAACAAGTAAAAGAGTAAAAATATTTTTAATCACTTCAATAGAATTAGAAGAATTCCCCATAAATAACCCTAAAAGTCTTGCGGAAGATGATGTTATTAGGAATAGAGATACCTTGGGATAGTGCCACGCCAGGGAAAAGTCACACGATGAAATACACTGAGAGATAAATTCCAGAGTCAACTGTATCTTATTCCTAATTATATAAGCCAAAAGACGTTCATGTAATACTCTTTTATTCTTTTACTTGTTTCAGTCATTTGACTGTGGCCATGCTGGAGCACAGCTTTTAATGGCGAAAATTCTTATGTTACTGCTACAAATACATATTAACGTTGACTATTTCATCGTCGATAACTTTTACCTCAAGACATTACCTATTTCACAAATTTCTTTCTTTCTTTCTTTCATTCTTTGTTTTCTTTCTTTCTTTTTTTCTTTCTTTCTTTTCTTTCTTTCTTTTTTTCTTTCTTTCTTTCTTTCTTTTCTTTCTTTCTTTTTTTCTTTCTTTCTTTTTTTTCTTTCTTTCTTTTTTTCTTTCTTTCTTTCTTTCTTTCTTTCTTTCTTTCTTTTCTTTTCTTTTCTTTTCTTTTCTTTCTTTCTTTCTTTCTTTTCTTTTCTTTCTTTCTTTTTTTCTTTCTTTCTTTTTTTCTTTCTTTCTTTTTTTCTTTTTTTCTTTCTTTCTTTTTTTCTTTCTTTCTTTCTTTCTTTTTTTCTTTCTTTCTTTCTTTCTTTCTTTCTTTCTTTCTTTCTTTCTTTCTTTCTTTTCTTTTCTTTTCTTTTCTTTTCTTTCTTTCTTTTCTTTTCTTTCTTTCTTTTTTTCTTTCTTTCTTTTTTTCTTTCTTTCTTTTTTTCTTTTTTTCTTCTTTCTTTCTTTCTTTCTTTCTTTCTTTCTTTTTTTCTTTTCTTTCTTTTCTTTTCTTTCTTTCTTTCTTTCTTTCTTTTTGGTTAAGTTAAATATCAAAGAAAGAAATGCTAACGTTTGTAATCTTAGAATTCATTGTATAAAAATTAGTTTAGGTTTTTTTTTTTCGGCAATCCGTCAGAATATACATTGGCATTTGTGTCAGAGTAATATGCATTCTTTGTTATTTTGTGTATTTTGATTCCGTAACCTGCTGACTTATTCATTTACAAGTCTGTATGTTTGGTAAATATTTTAAAACGAATTTGACAGAGTAGGGATGGTTGTAGGAGGAGACTGTGAGGAGAAAAGTTTGTTTCCCAAGCATATGATTTCCGGTTCAGTTCCACTGTGTGGC
>NC_142944.1:16116183-16121183 GCF_046866305.1 Octopus bimaculoides | reverse complement strand
GGTCAACATCGCCATGATCACAGACGTATTTATCATCATCATCATCATCATCAACGTCGTTGTCGACGTCGTCATCGTCGACGTCGTATCATCATCGTCGTCGACGTCATTGTCATTGTTGTCGTCGTTGTCGTCATCGTCATAATCATCATCATCATCGTCACTACTAGTGACAATACCGCCAAAAAGTACCTTCAACGTCATCGCCAACGCTATCATTATCATCATAATCGTCATCATCAACATCAGCAGCAGCAGCAGCATCGCCAACACCATCACAATAAGGATCACTACGTTGATGATGACGACAGCAAGAATGGTGACTGTGGTTGTGGTGGTGGTGGTGGTGATGATCGTGGTGGTTGTGGTTGTGGTGGTGGTGGTTGTGGTGGTTGCGGTGGTGATGGTTGTGGTGGTGGTGGTTGTGATGGTTGTGGTTGTGGTGGTGGTGGTGGTGGTGGTGGTGGTGGTAATGACGATAGCGCCAGTTGTGGTGGCCGCGGCGGTGGTGATATTTGTGCTGTTGCCGCTGTTTCTGTTGCTGGTGTTGTGATTGCTATCGTGAAATTTGTTGCCGTGATGGTAGTGGAGGTGGTAGTGTTGCTGTTATTATTATTTGTAGTAGTAGAGGTGGTGGTGGTAGTAGTAGTAGTAGTAGTAGTAGTAGTAGTAGCGGTTGCAGTAATAGCAATGATGCCGATCATTACAATAACGATGATGACGTCACCGTCGCCGCCGCCGCCGCCGCCGCCATCGTCGTCGTTACCGGCGGCGACGACGACGACGAATGCGATCATAAATGATAGATCATGTTCGAAGATTGTCTCTAACCGTTATCATACTTTATCGCAAACCACACCGCTGTTATCGATTCTATCAGTTTCGGTACGGTTTTTAGTTGTGGAATATGGAAAAGTTAATGCCATATTTAATCCAGAGAAATTGCAAGGAAATATCTTGGATTTACAGAGACGACAGCATTCTTCAAACAGCCAGTCCATCAGTCGTACATTTCACATTCATGGTTTTTACAAGATTTAAAACTTTATAAGCATATATATTGCATATATATGTTACATACATACATACATACATACATACATACCTACATATATATACATATAGATAATTATAACTTAGAGTATCTAAGAGACACCACCATGCTGAAAATAGCAGTCAAATCTTGACTCTAAAACCACAATAAATGTTCATATAGCACCAGGGGAAAAGACAAAGAGACAAAATAAACTAGCAAAAATTACTGGATAATTCCAGATCCCAGATTTCTGGCCCTGCATAAGAAATGCTTTGCTTCATCAGTGGAATATACACAGAAAAGCACATTTTGTCTTTGTCTTTGCTCTTTGTGATATATGAACATTTATTGTGGTTTTAGAGTCAAGCTTTGACTGTTACTTCCAGCGTGGTGGTATCTCTTAGATACCCTAAATTATCATTTTAAATAATTATTACCTTTGATGGTTTTTATTCCCATGCTGGCCACTTCATATAATCGATATTTTAAATATTGATCTTATCCCCATTTATATACATCTATATATATTAAAAAGCTTGAAGCACTCCAGAGATCAATTACAAAAAATATTGATGGCATGTCTGGTCTTTATTATTGGGATCGACTCGCGAATCTCAAACTGTATTCTCTCCAGTTCCGCCGAGGTCGCTTTATTATTTGTATGATGTGGAAACTGTTCCGACTGTATTACCCAAATGATATCGGTATCACTTTTAAAATCCATCTAAGGCTTGGTCCCCGTGCCATGCACCCTCCACAGAGATCGTGCTCCGAGCACATCACATCACTAAGCCAGAATCACTTCTCCTCAACTGGACACTGCTCTTTTTAACATCATTCCAAAGCATATAAAGGAGGAAAATGATTTCATAATCTTCAAAAGGTTTCCAGAATGAATATATCCAACAAATTCCAGATGAACCACCTCCACCCGGATATACTGCTGCAAACAACAACTCTTTAATCGAATGGGCAATGCTGCCTTAAAATAACTATACAAAAATACGTTAGTAAATGTCTTTTCCAGGTGGCGCTATTAATGTGTCCGAAATCTATGTATCTAAGTATATATATGTGTGTGTGTGTGTGGCGGGCATGTATGTATATATATATATATATATATATATATATATATATATATATATATATATATAGTATAATAAGGAAAGAAAAATAGAAGTGTAGACGTTATTTTATTTCCAAATCTAACTAATTCAAAGCAAATCGAAATATAATCCTTTTGAAATAAAAAATTACGCTTTTCCTTGGGAATTCATTATTGGAATAAATGTGTTTTACAAACGAAAATGTAAAGACCTTTCCCAATAGCTCAGAATGGGCTACTTTCAGTTTCTGTCAACCAAATCCACTCACAAGGCTTTGGTCGGCCCAAAGTGCCACTAGGTGGGACTTAACCCAGAACCATGTGGTTGAAAAGCAAGTTTCTTACCACACAGCTACGCCTATATATTTGTGTGTGTGTGTGTGCGTGTGTGCGGGCGGGCCGGCGCGTGTGTGTGTGCGTGTGTGCGGGCGGGCCGGCGCGTGTGTGTGTGCGCGCGTGTGTGTGTGTTATGAAGTTAAGTAAAATTTTGGTAACGATCATTTAGAATGCTATGTAAAGCTCGTCCAAAGTTATTGGCTACCACATGTCACCAACAATCATAGCACAACATCTCACTGTTTTGAAGGTGCAAAAATGCATCGAAACAATTGTAGTGCTTTAAAACAAAGAATGTCATTAATTCCATTAAAAAAAAATTTGTTACCATTCATAGAAATATACTCACACATGCATATGTGAATATGTATGTATATGTGTGTGTATATATATATATATATATATATATATATATATATATATATATATATATATACACACACACACATATATATATATATATATATATATATATATATATATATATATATATATATATATATATATATATATATATATATAGAGAGAGAGAGAGAGAGAGAGAGAGAGAGAGAAAGAGACAGGCGTGGTTTCCCAAACCGCATGGTTATAGATAGATAGATAGATGTTAAATCGTTTCATCCTTTTGAGAATTGGATAGGGCAGCTGCTGTACTGAAGAAGATTCTAAGTCAGAAACACGTTTCACTACTGTTGTTTTGTCTTCCGACAATCAAACTGTATTTCATATAAAGGCGTGTCAATTTTTGGGAATATTTGATTCATGAGATTTATTAAACCTCCCTCCCCCCCCCCTAAGTTTGTCTCAAATGCAACCACGTTAATATTCTTCCTTCATTGGAAACAGGGATAATAATATCACTATATCCGCATTCGTTCCTTTTTTTGATCAAATCCACACATAAGGCTTTGCTCGGAACGGACCTATAGTTAGAAGACACGTTCACAGGGTGCCATGCAGTGGAACTGAAGCTGGAACCATGTGGTTGGAAAGTAAACCTCTGAAACACACAGCCATTCTCCTCATGCCACAATTTCTTTGCTTATCTCATAATGATATCCCTATTACAGACTCATGTGTTTTGTTCATATTTTAATGCTTCGGTGAAAACGTTGCAACTGGCCATATATGGACATCGTGCAGCCTAACTCTCAGTCATCTCTTGATATCCCACCCGTTCCAGATCATGTTTCCTAGTCTCTCAAGCGTAATAGATGCTGGAGATAATCAAATGCTACAACACAGCCAAGAATCAAATTCTGTGACGCATTTTATGTTATTGATTTTAACGCACCATGCTTTTATCACCATGTGTTTAGTGAGTATTTTTCTCTTTGTCCAAGATCCTGGATAATAGGTCTAGGTAGCCAACATATCTACGAAGTAGGTAGGAGTTTATGAGCGCCAAATTTATATGAAAGGCTTCTGGTGTAAGATACAGCATTCAAATTTCTTTCAAATCACACCCAATTTCTTTATAGAGAAGAAGCTCATTAGGCATGTATTCCTTACGTATATATAGAAAGAAAGGCTGATGAACCAAGGTTGACATGTCGTTATAGAACAACACACGAGTTTTGATAACGCACTCTTGCCGTTAAGAAAATAAAGTTGTTTTTTTTTTTCTTTGAAATTGCTTTTGACTCTTCATTGAAACTAGACGCCCGATTTCACGCCATTGTAATCTTTGTATTTTTTTTATTCTCTGGACTGAAAGTAAAAGTCCAATGAAGTGGATTGATGAAACTGTTTGAGCGCTGGACAAATTTCCTTCTAGTATTTATTCCCGCCCTTGGGGGAAGAGTAGTCTTCATTCAGCGCGCATTCTTACAGCACTACATAAGAGGGCTTTCAGCGGAGTTCTTTCTGTTCAAAGAACTTTCAGATCTCAGAACTGAGGATAAATTCGTCTCTCAAAATAGTCTTTGAGTGATGAAAAAATAACATTAATAAATGGTCCCGAACATAGTCTTCCTTTCACTCTCTCTCTTTCTCTCTCTCTCTCTCTCTCTCTCTCTCTCTCTCTCGCTCTCTCTCTTTCTCTCTCTTTCTCTCTCTCTCTCTCTCTCTCTATCTCTCTCTGGCTCAACAACAAATAGAAATTTGCTTAAAGACCTGTCTTACTCAGAAACTGGCTTGTATGACACTGCACCAAGAACACAGCACATTGTTACAAACTATTTTCTCGAATTAGGCGCAAGAACTCAAGATACGGTGGGGTGCGAGAAAAATAACTAATTAGATACATTTATATATTTCTCCGCTGGATTCTCGCCCAAACTGAAGTAAATATGACTTCAATTAAAAATAAAAATTCGTATAGCAATTTCGATTGGTGGGAAGTTATCATTCGTTAGGTTACGCAAATTTTTCATCTTCTTTTTTTTCCTTATGATATACTGAGAGATAAAATTTAAAAGAACTTACAGGGAAAATAAAATCGAAGTGGTTGGTTACAAAATAAATGGTTAGAAACTTATTTGTATACTGTTTCCGTCCCATACTTTCTATATTTAGCTGTTC
>NC_142944.1:16103683-16111183 GCF_046866305.1 Octopus bimaculoides | reverse complement strand
ATATGTATGTATATATATATATCTATCTATATATATATATATATATATATATATATATATATATATATATATATATATATATATGTATGTATATATATATGTATATATATATATATATATATATATATATATATATATATATATATATATATATATATATGTATGTATATATATATATATATATATATATATATATATATATATATATATATATATACATACATATATTCTTTTACTTTATTCCTTTGCTTGTTTCAGTCAACTCGCTGGAGCACCGCCTTGAACAGTCTTAGACGTCGAACAAATCGACTCCAGGACATATTTCTTAAACGAACTACTTATTCTCTCGGCATCTTGTGCCGAACCGTTAAGTTGTCAAGCACTGATGGGGATAAACAGAGGCATATAGACACATACTTGGATACACATCCATGCACAAACACACACACACATGCATACCCAATGGGATTCTTTCAGTTTCTGCTTGTCATATCCGTTCGCAAAGCTTTGGTCAACCTGAGGTTATAGTAGGCTCGCTTGCACAAAATACCACGCAGTGAGACGGAACCTGGAAGTATGTGGCCCAGAAGGAAACATCTTATCACACAGCCATGCTTAAGCATAAATATACTGGGGGGGGGGCCCAAAAGTAGGTTTACTCATATTCAACTATCTCTTTCGCATTCATATATTAACAGATCGGATGTTAATTATAAAAAAATATGAAACCATTATTCTATGCTAATTTAGTTAATTGTAAGATAAATATTTAAATGTAATAAAATATTTTAAAAGAAATTTAAAGTGCCTTGGATGTATGGTAAGTAGCTTGCTTACCAACCTGATGGTCCCGGGTTCAGTCCCACTTCGTGGCACCTTGGGCAAGTGTTTTCCACTATAGCCTCGGGCCGACCAAAGCCTTGTTAGTGGATTTGGTAGACGGAAACTGAAAGAAGTCCGTCGTATATATGTATATGTATATGTATGTGTGTGTATATGTTTGTGTGTCGCATATATGTATATATATATATGTATGTGTGTGTATATGTTTGTGTGTTGCATATATGTATATATATATGTATGTGTGTGTATATCTTGTGTGTCTGTTCTTGACAACCGATGCTGGTGTGTTTACGTTCTCGTAACCTAGCGGTTCACCAAAAGAGATTAATAGAATAAGTACAAGGCTTACAAAGAATAAGTGCTGGGGTCGATTTGCTCGACTAAAGGCAGTGCTCTAGCATGGCCGCAGTCAAATGACTTAAACAAGTAAAAGAGTAAAGAGTATGTGACAACTGTAAACTTACTTTTGGGCCACCCTGTATACACATATATGTATGTATGAGAGAAAGCGTAGATGAACGGTTAAGAAGTTGTCGCCATTATTTTGACGTCCCTGGGTTAATTTCACAACCAGGCATGTTGGGTAAATGTGGTCAACATAGCCTCGGCTTAACTCTAAACGTGTGAAGGGAAATGGTTAGACGGAAACTGTGCTGAAGAGTCTCTGATAAATTGTGCTTGGAAATCAGATATCCTGACTTTACATGTTGTGTCATTCTAAATCCATCCGAGATCATACACGGGTGGAAAATATTCGTTCACAACAAACGCTTGTTCAATGCGAAAGTTAGTCAGAATACTGTACGAACTCGATGAGCAAGCCAACAGGTGAGTGTGTGTGTGTGTGTGTGTGTGTGTGTGTGTGTGTGTGTGTGTGTGTGTGTGTGTATGTGTGTGTTTGTGTGTGTGTGTGTGTGAGTGCATGAGTGTGCGTGTATCTGTATATGCGCGTGCGCATTTGTATGTGTGGTGTGTGTATGCATACATGCATGCATATATATACATAATACATATACATATATATATATATATATATATATATATATATATATATATATATATATATATATATAGATATAGATATTATTTAAAATTATAATACAGGGTATCTAAGAGATACCGCCACGCTGAAAAAATAGCAGTCAAATCTTGCCTCTAAAGCACAATAAATGTTCATATAGCACAAAAGAGCGAAGACGAAGACAAATTTGTCTTCGTCTTCGCTCTTTTGTGCTATATGAACATTTATTGTGCTTTAGAGGCAAGATTTGACTGCTATTTTTTCAGCGTGGCGGTATCTCTTAGATACCCTGTATTATAATTTTAAATAATTATTACCTTTGAAGGTTTTTTATTCCTATGCTGGCCACTTGATAAAATCAATATTTTAAATATCGATCTTATCCTTATTTATATAAATATATATATATATATATATATAGATAGATAGATAGATAGATAGATAGATAGATAGATAGATAGATAGATAGATAGATAGATATGCACACATATATATATATGTGTGTGTGTGTGTGTGTGTGTGTGTGTGTGTGTGTGTGTGTGTGTGTGTGTGTGTGTGTGTGTAGATATATAGATATTTATATATATATATATATATATATATATATATATATATATATAAACACACAAGCTCACACACATATATATACGGCCTGTATGTATCTTACTTCATATACACACACCGTTGATAGTCTAGTGAGTATGCGGCATTCAGCCTGAAATAGCATCTGCTTTGGACGAACTGTGTTAAAAGCAATAAATGTCGGGCGGTGGGTGCAAAAACTCGCTTCAATAGCGGCTACTGAGAATCCTAGGTGCATTTCGGTCACTGTTAGTCTCGTCAATGCACTTGCAGACAGCCACGTGCCTGAACGATAATTTATCGCCTTCAAGAATGTTTAGTACTACAAATCGACCCTAACACTTTATTTTTCTCCAGCCTAGTGCTTATTCTATCGGCCGTCTTTGCCGAACCGCTATGATACGGGTACGTAAACACACCAACAACGGTTGTGAAGCAGTAGTGGGGGACAAGCACAGACATTAAGACACACACACATACACACACACACACTCATACATACATGCATACATACAAGGATGGAGCCTTGTATCTTTGTTGGAAACCGGGTCTCTCCTCAGTAGAAGATTTATAATAACTGAAAATAGAAGAGATATATATATATGTGTGTGTGTGTGTGTGTGTGTGTGTGTGTGTGTGTGTGTGTGTGTGTGTGTGTGTGTGTGTGTTTGTGTGGTAAGTAGCTTGCTTAACAACCACATGTTCCGGGTTCAGTCCCACTGCGTGGCACCTTGGGCAAGTGCTTTCTGCTATAACCTCAGGCCGACCAAAGCCTTGTGAGTGGATTTAGTAGCCGGAAACTGTATGTGTGTGTGTATATGTTTGTGTGTCTGTGTTTGTCCCCGACACCATCGCTTGACAACTCATGCTGGTATGCTTACGTCCCCGTAACTTAGTGGCTCGGCAAAAGAAACCGATAGAATAAGTACTGGGCTTATAAAGAATAAGTACTGGTGTCGATTGGCTCGACTAAAGGCGGTGTTCTAGCATGGCCGCAGTCAAATTACTGAAAGAATAAAATAATATATATACAACGGGCTTCTTTCAGTTTCCGTCTACCAAGTCTACTCGGAAGGGTTTGGTTGACCCGAAGCTATAGTGCAAGACACTTGCTGAAGTTGTCATATAGTGGGACTGAACCTGGAACCATGTGGTTGGAAACAAGCTCCTTACCACACAGCTGCGCTTCCGCTTTTTTTTTTTGTTCTCTTTTGTCTTTATTTTACAATCTGGTTTAATTTTGCTTTGTCTTTGGACACCTAATCAGTTTCATACATGTGACTTGTATCTCTCATCTCTACACCAGAAGAGCAATCCTGCTGCAGTGACTAGAAATTTAATGTTTACAAAATCTGAAATATAAAATGCCCTATGACAGACTTTTGTTTTTCCACCTTAAAAATTGAACGAGGCATGCATTGATCTGTTACGGAATGTACGGGCAAACGCGATAGTAGAAGTAGTAGTAGGAGACGAAGCCGATGGGGATAATGATGGTGATGATGATGGAAGAAAAAGAAAAGGAAGAAGACTAAAAAAAGAAATAGGAGGAAAAAGAAAAGAGAAAAAAAATAAAAGAAACGAAAGCAACGGAAGAGAAGAGCAGAGCAAAGCAGTCAAAAGATATTAAAAGGTAACAGAATTCTGAGTTGTCTATAAAAATAAAAAGGACAGATGTCGACATAAATTTCAAATAGACCGAGTTTTAATATATGACATATTTTAAACCGAAATACAATACAAAACATTCTCGATAGACACTAAAGTTCGCTGAACACGTGTTGTAAATATTTACAATCTGAAAACAGCTACGTTTTACGTTAACATAAATAATCCTTGTTACACAACGCAGAATTTGGAACAAATGATATTGAATCGAACGATGTATATGAAAATACACGCGTGTATAAACATCGTTCAAAAGGTGAAGAAGATGATGTTTGTTCTCTCGTATGGAGTTTCATCTACTTGGGAAATTTCTATATATATTTGAGCTCTGAGATTTTTAGTCTATGGGAGGAAAAATGTAAAATGTCTGAGTGGTTTTTCTGATAATAGTTTTCATATTTTGGCATAAGGACAGCAAGTTCGGGGCAGGGGAATAAGCCAATTATATTGACTGTACAGTATTCAACTGGTACCTATTTTCATCGACCCCGAAAGGAGAAAAGGCAAAGTCAACGTCGGCGGAATTTGAATTCAGAACGTAAAGACGGACAAAACGGCGCTAAGCATTTTGCACTGCGCGCCAATTTCTGCAAACTTTCCACCTTAACAACAACAACAAAAATAATAATAATAAGCCTTTCTACTATAGGCACAAGGCCTGAAATTTTGGGAAGGGTGCCTGTCGGATACATCGACCCCAGTGCAATCCAAAAAGGATGAAAGCAAAGTCATCTTGGTAATATTTGAACACAGAACATAAGAACGGACAAAATGCCGCTAAGCATTTTGCCCGGCGTGCTAAGGATTCTGCTAGTTTACTGTCTTAATAATGATAATAATCCTTTCTACAAAAGACACAAATTTGGGGGGATTGGAATAGTCGATTATATCGACCTCAGTGTTTTACTGGTACTTCATTTATCGACTCTGAAAGGATGACAAGCGAAGTCGACTTCGGCGGAATTTGAACTCAGAACGTAACAATGGGCGAAATACTGCTAAGCATTTCGTCCAGCGTGCTAACGACTCTGCCAGTTTACTCCCTTCTTAATAATAACGCTTTTTACTAAAGGCACAAGGCCCCAAATTTGTGGGGAGGGGACCAGTTGGTTATATCGACACCCAGTGTTTTCACTGGTACTTAATTTATCGACCCCGAAAGGATGAAAGGCAATGTCGACTCCGGCGGAATTTGAACTCAGACTATCAAATTTTGACACATAGCCAGTAAGTTCGATGAAGTGGGGAAATCGATTACATCGAATCCAGTGCTCAACTGTTACTTGTTTTATCGACCCCGAAAGGATGTAAGGCAAAGTCGACATCGGGGAAATTGCAACTCAGAACGTAAAGATGTATGAAATGCCGCTAATCATTTCGCCCGGCGTGCTAATCATTTCGATCCTGCTAGCTTACCGCCTTGATCAGTAGTTTAATAATCAAAATAATTTAGAATTAACTTGTTTCCCTGGAAAAATATCTTTCACGTATCAATTAGTAAGAAAAGGAGGGTTTCTAAGGAGTCTCTCGATCTGCTAGAAGTAATAGATATCGTTTGTATTATGGAAAAGTGTCGTAAGTCCAAAATGTTGCATTTTCAGAAAACGAAGAAATAGTTTTACCATTCCAATTCTTTTTACATTAGCAACAGTTTCAGCTTAACAATAATACTTTGTTGGGTGCATAAAATCGTAACTCCATGCATGTATGATATTTTCGGTCTTAGAAATATTTTTGCAAAACTGTTGTATGTGGAACTTAGAACACTTTTAACAATTTTGTTCTACACTTTGACAATTTTTGATATCTTGGCATCTGAAGTAGCTGGAGAAACGATAGTCTGACCAAAAGAACCGGCTATCGCAAGCAAAATTAAATATTAAACGCATTTGGTCAAATTTGGACATATAACAGTTTAACATAATAGCAACCATATGTATGTCCAGAGGTAGTGGTAGCAGCCGATTTTCCGATTGTACAAAAGAAACTATGATTCCGTGGGTTTTTCTTTGAAACCGGTGTTTTCTGTCGGTTGCAGTCCCATTAAAAATTTTCGGTTAAATTAGTCTTTAGTTTGGTATTGGGGCATACGCTGCATCCACCTTTTGTTGGTGGTTCCTAACAAAGATATCTTTGTGCCGCTTAGGTGGTCTGTTTTGGGTATTCTTTGCAGGTGAGGGATCTTAACGCGATCGGAGTGCAAATCCTACCTTAGCCATTTTTTAGTCACTTTTTACGACACGCAGAAGAAATGTTTGGCCTATTCTTTAACATGCCGGTCCCTACATAGCATTAGAGTAACGTGAAGTGAAGTATTTTGCTCCGAAACACAAGCCGCCGTCAGGCCCATAGACCAAACCCACAATCTGGCAATCGCAAATGCAACACCCTGACCACTAGGCCACGGACACAATATTTAAATATATAAGTAAATTTCTTTTAAATAGTAAACATCAGTCTCACTTGAAGAAAGGTTTATTGGACAATGGAGTCTTTGATCTAAGAAATATAGGATAACTACGGATGGAACGCTTTTGATCATAGGTCAGTTCAATCAAGACTAGCATTAGGACTTAAGAACCACAACTGCTCACACGTTCTTGATTGGCACACGGATATCTAAACAACTCTGGCCCGGTTTTTTTTAATTTTTACATAAAGGGTTCATTGTCTATTAAACTCGTGTCTTACGTATGTAGCACAATTAAAATTCTCCAAACATTGTTAGAAGTTACAATAAATGATGATAATTTCTCCTATCGATTTCACATCCATAACAAAATAAGAGAATAAGACCATCCGAAGCCCTACACAGGCAAGTGCGTCATACTTCAGATTATTCCACATTCTGGATAACTGTTCTCTTTCCACTAGACAATTGCATCCGCAGATAGACAGACAGGCAGATAGAAAGAAAAGACCGTCTTAGGTCATGACTGACTATGGAATTGCACCCAGAAGATTCCCCTCCGAAGTACACATCCGAGCAAGGTTGTTTATGGAAGGCCAGTAGTCACCCATGCATACCAGCCTCCCCTCTCCACGCCACCGATGTTATCCAAGGGAAAGGCAAAGGCTGATACAGCTTGGCACCATTGACGTCGCAACTCAATTCTACAGCTGAGTGAACTGGAGCAATGTGAAATAAAGTGTCTTGCTCAAGAACACAACACACAGTCCGATCCGGAAATCGAACTCACTACCTCATAATCGACGACCCGAAGCTCCAATCACATAATTAATTCAATATCTTTGATAGAATAATCTGATTGTTAAAGTGTTAAATATATCCCAAACCATAACGTTAATAATGCTTTCAAATTTAGTCAAAAGACCATCAGTTTTTTTTCTGTTTTTGTTTTTGTTTCTTTCTGTTTCGTTTTTCC
>NC_142944.1:16063683-16096183 GCF_046866305.1 Octopus bimaculoides | reverse complement strand
CCTCGAGCCTCTACTGCGGAAGCTGGCGACGCTGAGGGGCATCCCATGAGAATTGGGATGCAGGACGAGCGTGTCCGCATACGCGGACGACGTCACCGATATAGTGTCGAGTCACGACCAGATCGAGCTTGTCGGCGAGACACTAAAAGACTATGAAGCGGTAACGGGAGCGAAAATCAACCGGGAAAAGTCAGTGGGCTTGCGGCTCGGCACCTGGAGAAGCAAGCCCATGCCGACTAGCAGCGCCTCCGTCATGGGACTCTGGACCGACGGTCCGGTCGAGTTGCTTGGCGTCTAGTTTAGTCCGGAACTCCAAACGGAGAAGAACTGGGATGGGATAAAGAGTAGTGTGGTCACTCTCGCCCGGCAATGGGCCAAGAGGAAGCTGTCCCTAAATAGTCGGGAGGAGGTGACGAACGCGTACATCACGTCCGCCATCTACTACTTCCTGACCGTCGTGCCTTGTCCCGACCCTACCATCACCAAACTGGAACGCATACTCTTCCGCTTCTTGTGGAAAGGAAGCGTTCCGATGGTCAGGCGATCCGTTTGCTGTCAACACCCGCTGAAAGGAGGGCTGGGTATGCCGTGGTTGATGATGCGCAGACATGCGCTGAGACTGCGACATCTCCGGCTCTACGTAGACGACGGTGAGCAGGTGTGGTCGCCGTTTGTGAGGCGCGCTTTCCCGCAGCTTGTCTCCATGACCGAACTGCAGTCGTGGATCAAGAAGAGGTCGAGGAAGGGCGAATGGCACTGCGAGTATCGCGTTTCTCTCCAGCAACTCTGCCGTCCCGGGTCGACTTTGAGCGACTGCATCACAACTAACGCATTCTATAGGGGATTAGTGGAGGTTAAGTACGACGACGATTTCCTGGCGAACCTGTGCGTCGACGAGGAATACCTGACCCGCCTGTTCAAGACGACTTTCGGGCCGAGACCTATGGACAACCTCCAGAGATCCCTGGCCTGGCAGTGCTATCGAGAAGCACTACCCGTTCAAGATTCGCTTTACAGGCATGGCTCGAGAAACACCAGGTCGACTTGTCTGAGATGCAGTCAGTGCGACGAAACCGTTCTGCACGCACTCGTACAGTGTCCAACCATTTCCGACCTGTGGGCTTATGTCGAACGACTGCTATCGCGTGTGGGACGAGTCGGTTTATCAGCCGAGTCTATCGTGAACATTGCTGTACCTACTTCCTTCAAACGGGAAGAAAGAGCCAATTTCAACGTACTTGTGACTATGACGAAAGAATGTGTATGGTGGACGCGTCTGAAAGGTCTAGAGACAAACAATTTCCTCTCTGGTTAATATTTCATCAACTTCTTCAAGTATCACTTGAAAAGGAAAGTGAGAGTAGAGAGGGAAGTATTGTCGAGCAAATGTTTCAATAAAAGATGAGTGAATGTAGAAAGAGCGAGAGATACAGGTATCTTTTGATTCACGTAAAGTGATAAGCGATTCTTTCAAACTTTCATTTCATATTTCAAAGAATATTCAAAAGTAAGAGAGGCTCTGTTGATCAGCTGATAATCGAGCAACTCTGAGTATTGGAAATGGGAGCCTTTCAGTTATAATGTATTATACACGAACACACACACACACACACACACACACACACACACACACACACACACACACACACACACACACGTGTGTGAATGACGGAGCCACCTTGAGCATAATTCTATGGACCAGAAAAAGAAAGAAAACAAAAAGAGCGTCACTTACTCTAATGTGTTTCTGTTGGACATTATTGCCTGAGGTTACCGTGGTCTTTTCCGTATGCTTTTCTTTCCACGGATAAACCTCATCTGTTTTTCGATTTTTGTAACATTTACAACATTTCCTGTGATACACGATCCCTTTCGATCGGTGTTTCTTTTCTTTTTTTTTTCACGATCCCTATTGATCGAAATTTTATTTTTCTCTCTTTTTCCTTTTTTTTTTTAAAAAAGAAAAGCTCTACATTGTATGTTGTCCCCTGTGTGTTCAGCCCTGTTTAGCTAATAAGGAAATATCTATCTATCTCTCTCTCTCTCTCTCTCTCTCTCTCTCTCTCTCTCTCTCTATATATATATATATATATATATATATATATATATATATATATATATATATATATATATATATATATATATATATATATATATATATATATATACATATATATATATATATATATATATATACTTCTAATATAGGATCAATTTTTTTCAAATGATTTCATCAAGTGGCCATCGTATTACAATACCTTTTAAGGTGAAAATTATAAACAATTGTAAATAAGGGCAAAGAAAAAATATTTCTCGATTCAGCACGACGTAATTTCATAGTGATGTATATTGTATGTGTTGATTGCCGATTTGAAGTCTATTTCTCAGCATATTGGCATAGAAATTTTTTTCTTTTGCCCTTGTTTATAATTGTTTATGTGTGTGTGTGTGTGTGTGTGTGGGGTGTGTGTGTGTGTGTGTGTGTGTGTGTGTGTGTGTGTGTGTGTGTGTGTGTGTACACACATAACCTTAAAATGAAAAACCACAAACCTTCCAAGTACAGTTGCTCAGGGTTCCCTTGTCTTTTGAGCAGATAACCTTTAAACGAGAGACGCCTGCAAAGCAGACAAAAAGAAAACTCAAAGGCTATATATATATATATATATATATATATATATATATATATATATATAATGTCTTGGCGGGTATTAAGAAAGCGTGAAATAGTATTTTAACTCAGTACAATATCTGAAAAAAGAAAAATTAGTGGGTGACATAATTGAACAACGTGCATTCTAAGTTTTTATTGTTGCTATCGTTGCTTTAGTTGTTTAAGACCATGTCAGTCCAGTCTGCGTAAACCAATAATCAAGAACAAGACGTTAAGTATAAAGCTACCGTTTTATCGGAAGGCAAATGCTGTCAAATAAATCACACCCTTATTTCAGAATTTATATCCAAAGACGCTGTCGCTCACAAAGAAATACAATACTTAGAAGAAAAAACATACCCACTTAAGACATCGTTGTTGTCATCCTGTATTGAACGCCTGCAGAGTACAGATGATACTACAATGAGAATCTTTCGAATTAAGCCTGAGTTCTCCATCTGCCTTGCACTTTTTTCCCACCAACTCTTGGTATTGCATTCTTTGCCTGCATTCTTTGCCTGCCTCTTGATCTACTGCCTCGTCTCTTCCTACCATGACAATCCTTTCCAGACTTTTGTTTCATCAAATATACTCTTCTACTCTAGGCAAAAGACCTGAAATTTATCGGTTGGAGACCAGTCGATTAGATCGACTCCAGTACGCAACTGTTACTTAGGTTATCGACCCCGAAAGGATGAAAGGCAAAGTCGACCTCGGCGGAATTTGAACTCAGAACTGTAAGACAGACGAAATAGCGCTAAGCATTTCGTCTGGTGTGCTAACGTTTCTACCAGCTTGCCACCTTAATGATTTTTTCTACTCTAGGCACAAGGCTCGAAATTTTTAGGAAGGAGGCCTGTCGATTAGATCGACCCTAGTACGCAACTGGTACTTAATTTATCGATGCTTCATCAAATATTGCCATACTAGATGAAAAGGTAAAGTTAATAAGCACATCAATATGGCTATTCGATGTTACTAACGTTTTAGCTTTACTTATCCGTATAGCGACTAACTTTATTTGTCAGTATAGTTACTACTCTCATCTCTTAGTGAGATTTTATAAGCTGAACTTTAGCCTTTTCACTGTTCAGGAGTTGTCGCATTTTACCTGCATTTTACACATTCATTTGTCTAATGATCCTTGTAAGAGACTCGTAACATTATCCAATATACCCACATTTCGATCGCATTGATTATGTTCTCTTCAAATTTCTTCAGAGCTCATGCTCATTGCCCAGAGCTCATGCTCATTGCCCAGAGCTCATGCTTATTGCTCAGAGCTCATGCTTATTGCTCAGAACTCATGCTTAATGTTCAGTGCCCATGCTTATTGTTCAGAGCCCATACTTATTGTTCGGTGTTCACTCTTATTGTTTGAGCCCATGCTTATTGTTCAGAACCCAAGCTTATTTTCAGATTTCATGCGTGTTGTTCACAGTTCATGCTTATTTTTCAGAGCCCATGTTTATTGTTCGTGTTCATGCTTATAGTTTGAGCCCATTCCTATTGTTCAGAACCCATGCTTATTGTCTAGCATTCATCCCTATTGTTCAGAGCTCATGCTTATTGTTCAGAGCCCATGCTTATTGTTCAGAGTCCATGCCTATTGTTTGAACCCATTCTTATAGTTCAGAGCCAATGCTTATTGTTTGAGCTTATGCCTATTTTTTGAGCCCATGCTTATTGTTCAGAGTCCATGCCTATTGTTTGAGCCCATTCTTATAGTTCAGAGCCAATGATTATTGTTTGAGTTTATGCCTATTGTTTGAGCCCATGCTTATTGTTCAGAGCCAATGCTTATCGTTCAGTCCATACTTATTATTTGAGCCCATGCTTATTGTTTGAGCCATGATTATTGCTCAGAGCCCATAAATGCCTATAGGCCAAACGAACCCATGCTTGCTGTTTGAGCACATGCCTATTATTTGAGCTCATACTTATTGTTCAGAGTCCTTGCTTATTGTCCAGAGCTCATGCTTATTGCTCAGAGTCCATGCTTAATGTTTGAGCCATGGTTATTGCTCAGAGCCCATAAATGCCTATAGGCCAAACGAGCACTCACAATAGTCTTCTTCATAATTTAGGACACTTTTGCTGCTCCAGATGTAATTAAGTTTTTTTATGGTCATTCTTGCCATGGTTAACCTTGTCCTAATTTCTTTCATATATGTGGGTTCGTCAGGCTCCAACATACTTGTAGAATTCAACCGGTTCGAGCCCCTCACTGCTTTGTTTGATGTTAACGTTTACCCACCCTTTTCCTTCTACCTTGACTTTTATTTTCTTATGGTTGAGATAAAAGATAATGCACATTTGTCACATTCTCGACCCAGTCATTTCTTGTAGTTCAGCTTCAAACTTGGCAAGTAGAACGGTATCGTTTGCATACCTTGGATTAGAAATATGCAAGCCATGTATCGTAAAGCCATTTTTTACCTGTATAGCTAACCGCATTATCTACACAGTGTAAATGTTGAACAAGCATGGAGAAAGAATATAGCCCTGACAAACTCCTTTCCCAGTTTTGACCTTTTCTGTGTTGTAATTATTTCAAGCTCTCAGAAAGGCTTAGCGGTATTTCGTCTGTTGCTACGTTAAGTTCAAATTCCGACGAGGTCGACTTTGTCTTTCATTCTTTCGGGTTCGATTAAATAAGTACCAGTTACGCACTGGGGTCGATGTAATTGACTTAATTCCTTCCCTCAAATTTCAGACCTTGTGTCTACAGTAGGAAGGATTATTTATTCCAATGCAGGACTCTTGCTGAATGTAAAGCTGCTTGATGAGATACCTAAAGAGATGTTTCGGAATGTCGATATGTTGTGACACATGCGGCTATAGTTTTCACTGTCAAAGCCTTTCTGTAGTCGATGTAGTAAAGAAAAGCTGTAAGGTTGTGTGCCCTTGTATATTGTTGTTTCTAAAATTCTGCGGAAATTGTGTAGATGATCTCTTGTGTCACGTCCACTTCTAAAGCTAGCCTGTTCTTCAGCTATTTCTTTTTCCAGGGACGGCTTCAAACGTTCCAGGTTGATGATGAAAAGTACTTTAATTTCATGTGATTTCAGAGTGATTGCCCGATAATTTTCATACGTAAGTAGTCCCCTCTAACCTCTGTAACTGAGTACATATTCTGCTGCACACTGGTCTGACGGTCACTCATCCTCCCTCCAAGATATATAGATCCATCAATCGAGCTGTTTAAACATTCCTCATCGTCAAAACCGTTCTTAGTTAATCTTAACTGAGTTCATTCTGTTGCATGCATCTGATACCCTAATCTTTCTCGTCCACATTGTGCCAGTGATATTTCTGAGGTCATTAAACTGATGATTGAGCAACTGAGTATCTGGCGGGAAATAATTTTGGCTTATAAAACCGATGCGCAGCCAGAGCCCATTGGAAACTGCCTCATCTCACCGAGTTGATGATTAAAACAATCACTTTACGAGATGAGGTTTCGAATCCAAACCCACAGCCCTGCATTAAGACAGCCGCAAGACGTCTAAAGCTTCATGAGAGAAATTCGATCGTCGGAAATCGTGAGAAAGTTTGTCGTTTGTATGAATGTGGACATGTATTTTATTGAGAGCAATCTCTTAAAGAATGCACTCTTGGTTCCCTATCTCTACAGTTCTTCAAAGCTGCATAAAGATTGTGACTGCATTTAATTCAAATAGAAAAAAACAACTTAAAAAACTGATTAGTCGAAAGGCATCTGGCCTCCGATTTTTATTAATGACCATGGATGAAGGTCCTGATGGTCCATTATAGGATGTCTGGCAGAGTCCAAGTACTACGGTATGTTGCGTGTCTCCACTCCGCACGCCACTGATGGATCTAGTGGAACGGGTCAATCGTTACAATTAGGCCCCAGCGTTGTCGCAGAAATTACCAGAACTGCTTCAGGGATTCCGTCTCTCGATTTTTCCTCAGGATTTTTCTACCTTCAGAAGGGTTCCCCCTTCCCTAACGATCTCCATTTGCCCTTCAGACTTGACTGGGAGGTTGACAGGTGCTGCTACACTGGGGTCAAAGTAGACCCTGGAACAATTTGAGGCTAAGAAGCAATTCAACACTCCACAAAACCCTGGAACACACGAACCGTAGTCTCACAACTGGATGAGGTTTAGAGATATAGGCAGGATAACTGGAAGGACGAATGTAAGTAAATGAGATCAATAGAGAGAGTGGAGGGATGGGAAGGATGTTCAATAGGAACAGGATGAAAGAGAACGCGAAGGCTTAGAAATGCGTGTTGAAGAGGGAGAATGAGCAAGATAAATAACAATATAGAAAATTTAATTTGTATTTCTTTCAACACACGTATCCACATCAAGAACCTTGCACACGAAATACACATACGAAATATAGAAAAAGTCTATTGCAAACGTCAATGAAAACGCTTAAAATACAATGCGATTTAGATAAACAAATTCCGATTTTAATTAGCTGTTGTACATAGTATATCTGGAGGCGCAATGGCCAAGTGGTTAGGGCAGCGGACTCGCGGTCATAGGATCGCGGCTTCGATTCCCAGACCGGGCGTTGTGAGAGGATTTATTGAGCGAAAACACCTAAAAGCTCCACAAGGCTCCGGCAGGGGATGGTGGCGAATCCTGCTGTACTCTTTCACCACAGCTTTCCTGTTTCTGTTGTGCCTGTAATTCAAAGGGCCAGTCTTGTCACACTGTGTCACGCTGAATATCCCCGAGAACTATGTTAAGGGTACACATGTCTGTGGAGTGCTCAGCTACTTGCACGTTAATTTCACGAGCAGGCTGTTCTGTCAATCGGATCAACTGGAACCCTCAACGTCGTAAGTGACGGAGTGCCAACAAAAACAATAGTATATGCATATAACGTTCGAACGAACAAAAAGAATCTCTAGTAGCGTTATTCATACACTACAGTTTAAGCCAAGCATTCTCAGCCATTTTTATTTTATCTATGGACTCCTTTGGTTACAATTTTATTCTGGTGCCCCGCCCTTCATAGCCATTCGATGTTTAAAAGCTAGTTTTATAGAAACTTCTTTCAAAATTCTTGCTTTGTTTTTCACGCATTCCCTTGTGTAGTCGAAACTCTGTAAAATGTTAGAGAAAGAAATCTAGTTGTTTTTTGCAATACATACCAATACATACATCTAAAGCAAAATGTTTTCAAGGGCCTTTAAAATACTATTGTGGATCTTCAATTTACTGTTTTGCAATGTGAACCACCAAAATCTTAAATGGATCCACAGGGATTATACGGACCCCGGTTGAGAACAGCTGGACAGTCAGAACAAATATCATTACTATTTAATTTTGAATTAATATTACTTTTTTTAATGTTATTAATGACTATTTAATTTGTATTTAACTAAAAAGAAAAGACTGCTAATATTTTAGCTTACTGAGGCGGCGAACTGGAAGAAACGTTCAATACGCTGGGCGAAATGCTTAGCTGTATTTCGTCTGTCTTTACGTTCTGAGTTCAAATTCCACCGAGGGCGATTTTGCCTTTCATCCTTTCGGGGTTGATAAATTAACTACCAGTTACGTACAGGGGTCGATCTAATCGACTGGCCCCCTTCCCCAAATTTCGGGCCTTGTGCCTAGAGTAGAAAAGAATATTATAATTTAATTATTTGCACAAAGCGGCGAGCTGGCAGAAACGTTAGCACACCGGGCGAAATGCTTAACTGTATTTTGTCTGTCTTTACGTTCTGAGTTCAGATTCTGGCGAGATCGACTTTGCCTTTCATCCTTTCGGGTTCGATAAATTAAATACCAATTGAGTACTTGGGTCGATCTAATCGACTGGTTCTCCCACCCACCCCGCAAAAAAATTTCGGGCCTTGTTCCTAAAGAAGAAAAGAATATTCTCGTTTGCTTTTTACACTTTTCGTTCTTACTCCAGTTTAATTTATTTCTTTTTCACTCTAATCCCTCAATGAGTAAACCAATATTCTTAGCAACATAAGGACGATTTAAATATTATGCTATAGTTTAGAAATATGTATAATTCAGAGGTTTAGCAGAGTTCTTTAGATCTACGTGTTCTTCATTATGACGATAGAAAGTGATTTGAGGCAAACTTAACTGTTATTTCTAGGAGATCGAATGACCACATAGAGGCTTCCAGAGTTATTCTGTTTCAGTCATTTGACTGCGGCGTTGTTGAAGCACCGTCTTTAGTCGAACTAATCGACCACCCAGGAATCATTCTTTGTAAGCCTAGTACTTATTCTATCGGCCTCTTTTACCAAACCGCTAAGTTACGAGGACAAGGACAGAAACACACCAACATCGGTTGTCAAGCGATGTTCGAGGTGACAAACACAGATACACACACACACATACACATACACATACACACACACACACACATATATACACGATGGGTTTCTTTCAGTTTCCGTCCATCAAATCCACTCACAAGGCTTTGATCAGCTCGAGGCAATAGTAGAAAACACTTGGCCAAGGTGCTACGCAGTGGGACTGAACTCGGAGCCATGTGGCTGGGAAGCAAAGCTTTATACCACATAGCTACAAAAAAAAAACTGCAAAGAGAAGCAAATCATATGCACGCGTGCGCGCGTTTCGAGAGAAGGACATGAGAATGAATGACATCGATGACATGTGAGAAAGGAAGGAGGAATTTTGAAAGTAACAGCAGTCAAACGAAACGAAACGAAACAGTAAAGGATTATAAAGCAACAAAACAAAAAATGCAAAAAAAAAAAAGGAAAAAAAAAAGCAAGATGAGAAATTAAGAAATAAATGGTAAAAGGAAAGACGATGTAGGCGGAGTGTGTCGAAAGCTATGGAGAGATAAACTGACAAAGTTAGTAAAATGTGATACGGTGGCACAATGGGTTGTTTTGTTTGTTTGTTTAAATAACCACTGGTGTTAATTGTCGTATGGTGAAAAATATGTCCGTCAATCTATCATAACTTGAACTCCTTTACAATGGGTAGATTATGGTGAAATAGAGTAAGATATGGTGCTCAGTTTAAAGGTGTCAGAAGACTGCGCAGGCGTGAATGGACATATGGACGATTGTGTGACACTGTTTCTACATATACATACAAATACACACACGCTCACACACACACGCGCGTGAGCATACACACATGCACACATGCGTACAAACATATTTACAAACGTACATATATACGAGAGAGTACTGAGAAGTTCCTGGTTTTAGGTAAAAGAAAATACAGGATGATCAGTTAATTACGATTTTATTCAACATATTCCTCTTCTCAAATTCACACACTTATCGCAGTAGTCCTTCAGTTTTTCTAAACCCTGTGAAAGAACTCGGAAGTTTGGACCTCCAGCCAGGTCATTTGAGATATATTCTTAAAGCCAGGAACTTTTAAGCATCACTTCATATATATATATATATATATATATAATTTAAGAGTTCCAACTCTGTCTGTTTTTTTTTTATGTTTTATTTATATTCTTATAAAATTAATGTGGGATATAGAATATGGAATATATAATATAAATAGTAAAATGAAATGAAGTATTGAATGTCTTATTGAATATATGAAATATTGAGTATTAAATATAGAGTATTAAATATATAAGGACTAGTATACTTTCCCGCCTCATGGCAGTCATCAAGGTCTGACAGATGTAAATATATATATGCACGTATATGTATGTATCTATCTATCTCTATCTATCTGTCTATTTGTGTATCTATCTATCTATCTATCTATCTATATGTATATATATAAATATATATATGTTTATATATATATATATATAAATATACATGCATGCATACATACATACATACATACATACATACATACATACATACATACATACATACATAAACACACACATATACAGGGGCAGGTATTGAAAAAGTTCCTGACTTTGGGTAAAAGAAAATACTGGAGGATCAGTTAATTATGATTTCATTCAAAATATTCCCCTCTCAGATTCATACACTTATTGCTGTGATCCTTCAGTTTTTCTAAGCCCTTTAAAAAAATTCGGAAGCCTGAACCACCAATCAGGCCTTTCGCGAAACCCTTAAAGCCAGGAACTTTTTAGCACTTCTCCGTGTATGTATGTATGTATGTATGTATGTATGTATGTATGTATGTATGTATGTATGTATGCCAGTAAAGGTTTTGGTTGCCAATTCTGTGCAAGACATTGTAGATCTTTGGCTGGGCTAAAAAGTCACATTCGATCACAGCACCGTTAAGATTCGTGCAATGACCATATTTGATAACGAGGGGCAGCCATCATCATGTATGTATGTATGTATGTATGTATGTGCGCATTGGAGTATTTGGTGGCTACCTCCTTCAAACGTAAATCATCAAAGTGCAATCGCATGTATTGATTTACGGATATTTATGCATGTTGCATCTATTTCTTAAAATATATATTTAAGTTTTTTGCAGAATTGGAACACTGTGTTAACAAAGTCTCAAAAAGGTTGTGTTCGAGTCAAGACATTTCCATACTTTCATGACTTATGTGTATGAGCGAATATTTGTATTAAGGTTGATGTGTATATGTGTGTGCGTGTGTATACACTTGCATTTATGCAATGGCTATTAGTGTCTCTTTTTAACAAACACACACAAATGTGTGTGATTACTTTTTATGAGTGTGTTTATGTTTTTGTGTGGTAAGAAGCTAGGCGCAGGAATGGCTGTGTGGTAAGAAGCTTGCTTCTCAACCACATGGCTCTGGATTCAATCCCACTGCGTAGCACCTTGGGCAAGTGTCTTCTACTATAGCCTCAGGCCGATCAAAGCCTTGTGAGTGGATTTGGTAGACGGAAATTGAAAGAAGCCTATCGTATATATATATATATATATATATATATATATATATATATATATATATATGTGTGTGTGTGTGTGTGTGTGTGTGTGTGTGTGTGTGTGTGTGTGTGTGTTTGTCCCCCCACTACCGCCGCTTGACAACCGATGTTGGTGTGTTTATGTCTCCTTAACTTAGCAGTTCGGCAAAAAAGACCGATAGAATAAGTACCAAGCGTACAAAAAAATAAGTCATGGGTGTCGACTTCTTCAACTAGAAGGCGGTGCTACAGCATGGCCGCAGTCAAATGACTGAAACCAGTAAAAGAGTATATGCAACTATGTAAATATGTTCATTTTGGATAAGTCAAGTGGAGACCCTTCGGAATGTTTTACAATTATTCTCTGTTAGAGGAATCCACTGGAATGTAAAGACGCAACTCGGTTTACATTGTTCTGTTTTGGAAACACCCCAAAATATTTCAGGTGTTTATACAAATGTATTGTATCTACGCAAACATATGCACCTAAGATAACAGGCAGAAATAGATTATATAGCCTACATCCAAGAGCAGGTAGTTCCGCATTGACTGGTGTTCAACAGAGTGATCCATTGGGCCCTCTCTTATTCACTGTTGACAATTCATTGTTGACAATTTCTACCGGCCCACCTATCATCACATCATGTAGGTGCTAGACGTTGAAAGGAGCCGTGATGCTCCGAGTAATGCTGTTCACTCCGACAGTGAATAAGAGAGGGCTTAATAGATCACTCTGTTGAACACCAGTCAAAGATGGTACGACCTTAACTGAGGAGACGAGCATGCTCGGAGCCCTATGATAGGTAAGGCAACGGGCGGGTAGAGGGAGCACGGCTTAGACAAGCCTGGAGCAAGATGCCATGGCGCAGATACTTGAAATAATTTTTAATGTCAAGTTTGACAATGAACTGTTAGGAATCGCTCGATGTCGGCTCAGGAGGACAGTTATTGAAGAACTTTCTAGCTGCATGGGTGGCTTCCTCGTACCTACTGGCTACGCCTATCCCCAATTGGACTGGGTTGAGTTCCTCACTTAATTTGGGTATGACAGAACTGCAGATGACCTTTGGCTGCGAGCTTCCGGAAAACAATGCCCACAGCAATGGGGCGTATGTCCTCATCCTTCTTCCTGAGAACGATTAAGCTGGCTAAAAGGAAGAGGAATCGGGTATAAGTGTTCAGGGTGCCGTGAACGAATCTGTTAACGAATGCCGTTATTGCAGTCAGCAGGTAGCTCCCGGCTTCATCATTAAGGACAAGTCTTTGAGGTGGCCGGCTCGGACATCGTCGACACATCCGGTGCTACTGGCAGGGAAAGACCTCATAGCATAGAGGATGTCTTTCTCACAGGCCCCGTGTAGCGCGTGAAGAGGTCTGTAGGTAGCTCAGGATGTTTGAGCTGAATGGCAGCCAGGATCTCTTCAGCAGAATAGAAGACCGTGTCGTCAGAAGCGACTACTCTGACAGCTTCGAAGACATCGCCCTCTATAAGTTTGGCGTTTACTCGATCTCGTAAACGCTTGAAGCCGGCGTCAGGAGTGAAGCTGTCTCCCGAGGTGTTTTGGGAAGGACGTTTTGTTTACCCTTTTCTTGCCTTTTCTGCTGTCTTCGGATACTTTCACACACTTCTAGTTTTTCATTTCCCCTTCACTGGACAAACGGGGATAGAGGCGCTTCTTAAGGACCAGTGGAGTGTTCTGGGGCATCTTTGCCAGTTCTTTATACTGAGGGCAAGGCAATTTCTTACTTTGTTCCCAGAGCTGCGACTTATGATATCCAGGTTGCAACAAACCCCGTAACCTGTTGTTGTTTTAGCCGCAGCAGCTTCTACAGCGGTTCCGGGCAGGAAGTCCTTAAGCAACCATCCGTAAAGCCGAGCTTTCTGTGGATGCACGAACAGTCTCATTACCTTTCTCTTTGCACACGCAACAAAGCTCATTTTGTGGCCTTTGTGGAGTAAACAGAGATTCATTCTATGGGCGTTGACAACCCACATTTTTCTATTGTGCACATAATTTGCACTTTCTGTGTTTCATTTCCATATAATTAAGTTCACCTTCATTGGATATTGGTTGTAGTGCTGATGCTGAAGATGATGATGATGATGATAATGACGATGAAGATGAGGAGCAGGAAGAAGAGAAGGAGGAAGATTACGGTGGGTGCAGTTCTGCTGGTAGCAGCGATGGTGATGGTGTAACGATGATGATGATGATAATGTCGTAGAGGTGGGGGGAAGAGATTCTTACAGTTTGTACGGTTGACCACATTGGTTTTCATAGCAAAACGCCAAGCGTTTTCACACACGCCAGCCCACACATATCACACAGACACACACACACGTGTCACACATACACACACACACGTATCCGACATACACACACACACGTATCACACACACACACACACACACACACACACACACACACACACACACACACACACACGCAAATCTCCGACCATTACGGACCCACGATTAATGAGAGGTCATAAGCGCAAACATTAACTAAGCATAACACATACTTTGATGATGTCGATCAACCATCTGCTTTTATTTTTATATATTCATCTCTTTATTTCGTGATTTGCTTTATTTCTCCATTTCTATGTTTCATTGTTTTGCTTCACTTTCTTTTCTCTAACCAAAACCGTTTTCCACCTCTTTTCATCTGTCTTACGAAGGTTTAAACTATAAACTTCATGCATTCTTTTCTTCCACTTTCGGGTTCTCTCTCTATTTCTATCTCTCTCTATCTCTATCTCTCTTTATCTCTATCTCTCTCTATCTCTATCTCTCTCTCTATTCTTAGTTAATTTCTTTTTCCTTTTTATTTTTTTTCAGTCAAGCGAGTGGGTGTGGTGATTTTGACAGTTTACATTCAATAACAAAACGGGATCCCTATCAGTTTGCCGTATTTATTTCGTAGTAACTGACTGACATGTCTATTAAGCATACCTGTCTCTGTCTTGTTTTGCTGCCATTTTATTTTTCTTTCTTCATTACTCTCTTAATCTTTCACGCTCTCTCCTCATTGCTACCTCTCTTTTCTCCCCCTCTCTCTCTTCAGATGAATGCATGTGTATGTATATATATATAAATATACTTTCCCTTTTTTTTTTTCATTCTTTTCTCTGTGGGTAACAGACGAAAACGAAGCTATGAAACTGATACTGAAATTAACACCTTTTACGTTTACATTTTTTTAAAATATAGGACAAAGCTTTTGACTTTGTATTGTTAGTCTTTTGTAAAAAAAAAATTGTCTTTCTTTCTTGTGTAGCGAAGGAGGTGAGAGGTAACTATCCGTATCCCGTATGTGTGGTAAGTAGCTTGCTTACCAACCAAATTTGGTTCCGGGTTCAGTCCCACTGCGTGGCATCTTGGGTATGTGTCTTCAATTATAGCCTTGGGCCGACCAAAGCCTTGTGAGTGGATTTGGTAGACAGAAACTGAAAGAAGCCCGTCGTATATATCTATATATATATATATATGTGTGTGTGTGTGTGTATGTTTGTGTGTTTGTGTTTGTCTCCCTAGCATTGCTTGACAAGCGATGCTTGTGTGTGTATGTCCCCGTCACCTAGCGGTTCGGCAAAAAGAGGCCGATAGAATAAGTATTAGGCTTACAAAGAATAAGTCCCGGGGTCGATTTTCTCGACTAAAGGCGTTGCTCCAGCATGGCCGCAGTCAAATGACTGAAACACGTAAAAGAGAGAAATATATATATATATATATATATATATATATATATATATATATATATATATATATATATATATATATATATATATATATATATATATATATATATATATATATATATATATATATATATATATATATATATATATATATATATATATATATATATATATATATATATATATATATATATATATATATATATATATATATACATACAGATTTTGCCACACATGGCAAATTCGTTACAACATCGGAAAAAATGATTTGCGCAGCTCTTTTCGTTCTGAGTTCAAATTTCGCTGAGGTCAACTTTGCTTTTCATCCATTCGTGGTCAAGAAAATAAAGGGAAAGCGAAGTACAGAGGTAGACAATTGCGACGAAACCCTCCCATTGTAAATTGCTGGCTTTGTGCCTGTATTATTATTATTATGATTATTATTATTATTATTATTATTATTATTATTATTATTGAGAGAGTAACACATGCCATTAAGGTGACACTGGGGTACAAATATACGAAGCTCAATATACCCATCATGACTATTCGTCTGATAAGGCACATGCACCATATGTGCGCGATATGTGGGACCTTGTATCAAGATAAACAGCGCATTACCTTGCAGGTGGGGCCCTGTGAGAATTTTCTTCAGGTTGAGTAACCCAACCCGCCCAAAAGGTCCCTGAATCACGACCGGGCCCACCTTGCTTAACAGTGATATACCTGCTGCGTGCAGCACCTTCACCATTGTTTCTTATTTCTTTACTGCCCACAAGGAGCTACACACAGAGGGGACAAACAAGGACAGACAAACGGATTAAGTAGATTATATCGACCCCAGTGCGTAACTGGTACTTATTTAATCGACCTCGGCGGAATTTGAACTCAGAACGTAGTGGCAGACGAAATACCGCTAAGCCTTTCGCCAGGCGTGCTAACGTTTCTGCCAGCTCGCCGCCTTCACCATTGTTTCTAGTCCTGTTCACACCGTTATCGTTAGCTATTTTGCTTGGCATTTTCACTCACAAATGAGGTGTGTTTTTAAGTTACCACCAACCGGTTTTTTTTATCGAGACACCATGTCTATCCATGCTGCCCGCCAAGGCGGAAGAGGCCTTTCTACCCTAGTTTTGAAATCAAAGTGATCCTTCTGGGCTTCTTGCAAGCCAAGGCTAACGACTCCATCCTACCTGGAACACTACCTATTGTTATTACCTCCGCCTTAGTGAAGGCGGGGGTATTGTTGACAGTCGCGTTTGTTTCTGTTTGTCCATGGACAAGATATCTCAAGAAGCTTTGGATGGATTCAGATGAAACTTTCAAGGCTGTTTAGTCTCCTGACAGGTACGAAGTGATCAGATTTTGGGATCGATTCCTTTTTTTTTTTTTTACTTAATTTTTGAGAGCGGTATTCTCGTTTGTGAGAGCAGTCGAGTTTATTTCAGATATTTTCTTTTTAAAAAAATCACCTCTGGCTAATCGTTGAATGGACGCTGGTGTTGCCATGGCGGAGGTTTGTGCTCTCTGAGTGCTCTTGTTATTATTATCATTCTTCTTCTTCTTCTTCTTCTTCTTCTTCTTACTATTATTATTATTATTATTATTATTATTATTATTGTTGTTGTTGTTGTTGTTGTTGTCCAGTAGTTTTATTTTTATAACGTGCTTTCACTTCACTACCGAGCGCAGCTCTGGGTGCCTTGTGTATGTGCTGTGGTTTGCTGTGATGCTCTTATGGTTACTGTATTGAAAGTGTTTTGCGTAGGATGTGTGCAGTGCGCAGTAGTGCAATTTTCTGTATGTTATATATATTTGTAAGTCCTGGTGTTTTTGTTATGTATTTGTCTGAATATTTTTTTTATTATTCCTAAGGCACCCACTATGATAGGAATTGTTTCTGTTTTTAGATTCCACATTCGAGTTACCTCTATTTCCAGGTCTTTTATTATTATTATTATTATTATTATTATTATTATTATTATTATTATTATTATTATTATTATCATTATCATTATTATTTATTTATTTATTTATTTATTTATTATTTGCACGTTTGTTGCAATCACTTGCCGAGACACAGCCAGCGTCCTAGGATAAGAGATGTTTGGAGAGGGGAAGTGGCAGAAGCAGTATCAAAATATCTTCATGTAATACAACACAGACATTCCGAGTTCAAATTCTGTTAAGGTCACATTCGTTTTACTTTTGTCCTTCCGATGTCGATAAGACAATGCACTAGTCTTGTATTGCAGCCGATGCAGTCGACTAAGCCCTCCTCTGAAATTATTACCCTTGTGCCAAAAATGTGAAGTAAAGGCAGCGTTCTGGCAAATTCGTTATCGTTTCAAACAGAATACTTAACGGCATTTCTTCTGGCTCTATACGTTCAAATGCCGTCGACATCCGTTTTACATTTCATACTTCCGAGGTTGGCAAAATAATATGTAAGTTAAGTATTGTCCTCGATAAAATCGATTTAACACCTCACACAAAGACTGCTGGCCCTGTGCCAAAATTCGAAAGGATGACATTAGTTGTCAGTTTAATTATTACAATCATGTTAGTTTTAATTAAAAATAATTCAACGAAGTTCGCTTTCTTTGCTTTCCTAGCACAAATGATAAGCATCGATGTGTAACGACTATTGGTCATTGACTCGTTTTAATCGTGTAGGCACCATATAAATAACGTGTTCCATTCTAAGATCTACATTTAGGAACATGTTGCCACCGCATCTCCACGGCTCCGACGAGTATCTGATGCTAATGTGCGACTATGGTTAAAAGCTGTCGTTCTGGGAGAGGGTATGATGCCTTGTCGTGCCGTTTCAGTGTCGAAAGTTGGCGTGCCCGCACTGAAATTAGACAACATAATTAAAATATCTGTAATGTCAGCTGATAAATCGATGATCTGTACTGACACTGAAGTATACTATCGCGGTGGTCGAATGCCCATATAGAATAAACGTTTTCTGTACGTTTCGGGGTTCCTTTTGTTGATAAGGAACATCAAGGTCACCGATCTCTTCTCTATCATTGGACTTTTCTCTTTCTTTTTTCCGACGAAGAATTATGCCCGAAACGCCAAACCCTCTCCTTTCGCTGAGCGCAAAGCTAATACATTTCTTGTGAACGTCCTCACATTATTTATTATTATTATCTTTTTTTTCGCTTATTTGAATTTCATTATTTTGAATTGACTGCACACACACACACACAGGTACACACACAGGTACACACACACGCACACACATATACACACACACATATATGTATGCATATGCGCATATATATTTGCATATATGTATTATATATATATATATATATATATATATATATATATATATATATATATATATATATATATATATACAGGTCAAAAGTTGTTGAAACTTCCAACTTCTACACAAGTTACATAAAAAAGGTAAAGAAGAAAATACGAGGCTCAGGTGAAATGATTATTGTGTCCTGTATAGACATTAAATAACCACGCAAATATTTTCACATATAATTCATCACATATATATTTTCCCTTCCAACTGGTTTTCATTCATTGAAATAAATATAGTAAAGATTAGTTCGCTTCTTAAAACAAACATAATTCAAAACAAGTTTGCAACATACATCTTTGCATTAAAATGTGCTTAATCATAAGTAGCATTATTTACAATGACTAATTAATGACCACGAGGAGGCGCAATGGCCCAGTGGTTAGGGTAGCGGACTCGCTGTCGGAGGATCGCAGTTTATTGAGCGAAAAAACACCTAAAGCTCCACGAGGCTCCGGCAGGGGGTGGTGGCGACCCCTGTTGTACTCTGTCACCCTAACTTTCTCTCTCACTCTTTCTTCCTGTTTCTTGAGTAACGCTGCGATGGCCTGGCGTCCTATCCAACTGGGGTGGGGCACATACACCATAGAAACTGAGAAACTGGGCCCATGAGCCTGGCTAGGCTTTAAAAGAGCGCATAAATAAAAGAAAAATTCATGATCAAACATTTGATCGCAAATCATATTTCATAATAAATTGCTTTCTCTCGAATTGCAGTTGAATCTAATCGATTATTTTTTGAGACATCGTTAAAATTAGTTAGCTTCATTCTTGCACACAGGTTACTATGTGTCCACCTAACGATATTTTCTTTACATTTTCATTAATTATCTTGCCAGTGTGTTGTCATTCATTTGCATAATAACAGTTTAATTTGTCTCATTACATATATTAAATTCTGTGCATTTCAAGTTAAATATTCCTTTATTTTTAAAGATTTGTCCATTTAAAAACTTTTGATGCCTAAATCAAACCTTTGATTCCTAAATGAAACATATTCAAGTACCTTGACTTCATCATCCTCACTTTGCAACAATTAAATCAAAAGATTGTTTATGAATTTCAGCCCCAGGAAGAATATTTCTTTTATAAATATTTCGACGTTTCTAGGATTAAATATAGACATATACACCAAACGTTTTTACCCGGTTTTAATTTTACTCTCCATAGATCTTGAATATTTATACGTTTTGCACTTTACATCCGATTTGTAATTGCACTTAATCGAAATGCTTTTTCTACAAGTGTTTTCCAATTCCTCCATGCAAAGTGTATGGATATTTAAGATCTAATCTAAGGAGAGTAAAAGGCAAAACCTAAAAATAAGTTTTGCTATATAAATGGTCAAGAAAGACATGTAACTGTCATGACATGCTCCAAGGCTTTAATGAGTGTATTTTTTAACAATTTCTACTTTATCCGAAGTTTGTAATACACGCTGTTTTGTACATTAATATAGTGTTGGCACTCCGTCGCTTACGACGTCGAAGGTTCCAGTTGATCCGATCAACGGAACAGCCTGCTCGTGAAATTAACGTGCAAGTGGCTGAGCGCTCCACAGACACGTTTACCCTTAACGTAGTTCTCGGAGATATTCAACGTGACACAGTGTGACAAGGCTGGCCCTTTGAATTACAGGCACAACAGAAACAGGAAGTAAGAGTGAGAGAAAGTTGAGGTGAAAGAGTATACAGCAGGGTTCGCCACCATCTCCTGCCGGAGCCTCGTGGAGCTTTAGGTGTTCTCGCTCAATAAACACTCACAATGCCCGGTCCGGGAATCGAAACCGCAATCCTATGACCACGAGTCCGCTGCCCTAACCACTAGGCCATTGCGCCTCCACACATTAATACATATTTAATTATTTAAACACGTTACCGACAAACGGTAGTACAGCTAAATTCTGTTTTGAACTAGTTTAACTCGCGGTTTCAAAAGTTCTTGCAACCAGTTTGTCTTCCGATGAATGGCCAACGAAATATGTCAGTGTAATCTCCCTTTTTCTTTCAATATGCAAAGTGACTAATAGGGTTTATTTGTATCTGCTCAAAATTTCAATAACAGAAGCTTTGAAAACTGTACATTACAACTTTAAATTCATACTAAGTTTCTAATGAATGATGTGTGTAAATATCTGAAAATGCTCGTCCGTGTACGTTTGTGAGGTTTGGGGAGTGTACTTCTATTCATGTTCAGGCAAGTCTAAACATTGGTGTTACTTGGGCCGGGGGTGTTAAGTGGACACCCTTTTATATCCTGTATCTTAGTAGTTCGACAATTTGAAATCGATGAAAAGAAATATCATGTTGGAATATGTTGAAGAGTATGTTCAAGAACGATTTATTCAGGAGGGATGCCAATGTGGTGGGTGCTAAATAGCCGAATATAGGCGTTGGAATGTTGAATAGCAAGCCACGCTATTACACCAAGATTAACACCAAAAAGAAAAATGAAAAAAAAAAGACGGGAAACGACTGATCCAGAGAGATTGATTGTGGAAAACTGTTAGAAAGCCGGAGTGAGGTGTGTTCGTTTCGGCTCTTTGCATTTCACAAGCAAAAGCGGAGACGATAGGTGCCAAGCTGTGGTGTTAATCAATTTCTTTAGCCTATCCTTTGGAGAAACATCGGTACCATAAAAAGAGAAACCTTGCCTATGAAGGTGACTGTAAGTTTTCCTTTAAAAATATCAGGCCAATATAAACATGTGCAACTGCATGGTCAGCATTCAATAACTGAGACCCTTCGTTCATACATACATACATACATACATACATACATACATACATACATATATGGGCGTTACTGGTAACATGTAACCCAGTACAAGCTGTTGTGAGGTCGGGTCATCAGCGACTAAAGTAGCAACTCCATCAAGCTTGCTTGGTGAGTAGGGTGACTGTTGGACACCCTGTAGGACGAAAAATAAGACCTGTTAAATGGAGAAAGGGCTCATGAGCAGTCAACGGCCATCCAACAATATGTGTACATGTGTATGTATGCATGTTTGTATGCACAGAGACGAGGAAATATCTGAGTTGGTGTCCAGGTGCGCGTTTTTAGGCCTACTGACAATATTCGATAATATAGACTAGTTCTTTTCGAGTTTATGTTGTCTATGTTCAGAAAGCGGGTTTCTATTTTTGCAAAGTTTTTTCTCCACTATAAAAATTATCGTGCACAGGCATCGCTTGTAAAAAGAAAAGTAAGACGTATTCTAAAAATAGAAAGACATATCATCCGGGCGGATACTATGGTGGCTCTCAGTTATGTCCCGGGTTACGGCTAATCGCATCGATCAGTATTTAACATCTATGACTACTATTAGTTGTCAGTCACTCTGTAAATTCCTCCGATGGGTAATTCCGTGTTCGCTTCACTGAACGGTAATATTGTCTGGAGTATATTTTAGCAATAATTATAATGATATAGAATATGGAAAGTTATTCATCTTCAAAATATATTTCCTCTTATTTTGCAATTTTATACAGCATATGCTGTATATATATATATATATATATATATATATATATATATATATAAACAATATATGAGTATATGCATATATATGTACATGTATGTACATGCCTTCATCTACATGTACATATAGATACATATCTGGGTACATGACGTTGCAAAAAGACATGGACAACATGATAAACAAGGTACAAAAAAACAAGCAGGCCACATAGAGAACATATCCTTCATCAGCTGCCACAAATAAAACACTGGCGTTTCGAAGAGTTAGGGCAATATATATCTATATATATATAATACAAGAATGGGACAAGAACGCAACTCGACTGAGGATAGAAAACTTCGAATGACCAGTCTTTGTTCTCCTTGTATCGTCTGTCTGGATGTTTTGCGTTCTTGTCCCATTTTTGTATTTTTTATATATAAAATATAGCGGCGTACGTACACTTTGGTCTCTCTCTCTCTCTCTCTCTCTCTCTCTCTCGCTCTCTCTCTCTCTCTCTCTCTCTCTCTCTTTCTCGCTCTCTCTCTGTATATATATATATATATATATATATATATATATATATATATATATATATATATATACAGAATGGGACAAGAACGCAAAACAGTCAGACACTTAAGTAATACAAGAAAGGGACAAAACATCCAGATAGACGATACAAAGAAAACACGGACAGGTCATTCGGCGTTTTCTCTCTTCAGTCGAGATCCAGATTATCCTTGCAATTTCATCTGGTTATTCTCGATATTGCTCCAATCTGGCCAGCCCCAAGGAAAAACTAAGCTGAGAGCATTAGATTCCTTGGAAGAAAGTAGCGAATGTACACAAAACAAAGACGAAAAAAACGAACAATGTTACACAAATGCAGTAAGAATAATAACAGGACATAACAACAGATGTCTTTCGACTAAGGACGAATAAAATTAAGCTGGCGTATGTGGAAATAAGGCCTTACAGCAGGGATATAAGATTTCACATAGAGACAACAAAGTAAATTTCGAACGAAGTATAGCTGTAAGTACAGAAAGATTGGGTATTTACCCTTATTAGGTGGGAAAAAAAAAAGAATTTCCAGCTGGCGTCTCCAGGAATGGAACCTGTGCCCCTCAGATATCGGCTGAGTGCTCTATCACCGAAATACAAAAGTCTGTAAAATACTCTTTTCGGGGTGGGGGGTAGTCGATTAGATCAACCCAAGTACGCAATTAGTACTTAATCTATCGACCTCGAAAGGATGAAAGGTAAAGTCGACCACGGCAGAATTTGAACTCACAACGTAAAGACAGATGGAATTACCGCTAACCATTTCGCCCGACGTGCTAACGTTTCTTATTTCTTTACTGCCCACAAGAGGCTACACATAGAGGGGACAAACAAGGACAGACAAACGGATTAAGTCGATTATATCGACCCCAGTGCGTAACTGGTATTTATTTAATCGACCCCGAAAGGATGAAAGGCAAAGTCGACCTCGGCGGAATTTGAACTCAGAACGTAAAGACAGACGAAATACGGCTAAGCATTTCGCCCGGCGTGCTAACGTTTCTGCCAGCTCGCCGCCCTAAAGTCTGTTAGATAGTGAACATACTCGACACTTCCAAAGTTTGTTTATAAAATGTCGCATTCGAAAAACTTTAGCTTTAAAATCAACGGTAATTGTCGTCTGGGGCCTTTTAGCTTCATTGTAGAGCGCCTAGCCGGTATCTGTGAGGTACAGGTTTGACTCACATAGCCACCTTCTGACAACATGTCTATCGTCTTATAAGGGTAAACACCTAGTCTTTGTCTGCTGTTCTTACAGCTATACTGCGTTCGAAATTTACTTTCTTCTCTGTAAAATACCAAATACATTCGACGATTTCGTATGCGTGTGTGTATGCACACATCCACAAACACACACACACATATATATATTGTTTTATATGTCTATATACGTGTGTGTGTACATATATGCTAGTATATAAATAGATAGACAAATAGATGTGTAGATATCTGAGAATTCTTTAGCAGGTGTATTGAGAACTTTCAGTGCTAGAAGACAACTATATATTTGATATTCTGCAAACATTACTATTGTCTTCTCGGGAATTTTTGTCAACCAAAGTCAGAGTCGACCATTGTTTCCCATTATTTCCCATTGTGATCCTTTCTGTGCATTTACCATTTTATCAGGCACGAAATGTAAATATACAAGACACTTAAAGACAAGGTTATGGAAAGAATGAGTCCAATATCTAAAATGGAAAAGAGAAAAAAAGTTGTCTGTCTTTATGCATGTTTCTATGGACGTGTGTGCGTGTGTGTGTGTTTGTGTGTGTGTGTGTTTGTGTGTGTGTGTGTGTGTGTGTGTGTGTGTGTGTGTGTGTGTGTGTGTGTGTGTGTGTGGGCTTACGAAGACAGAGAAATAATAGAGAATTAGTGTAATTTATATATATTCTAATCTTTAGAATTGTCGATGTACGTAGATAACGAAAAACTACGACACCGTATATTACCTGCTATGGTATAATACGAGTCGACATAGGAGTCGATCCTTGAACAAATCTCCCATGAAGGAATCACGACCGCCTAAAATATATAAGATGTTGTGTGAGTTAAAGCTAAGCCTCTGCTCGTTCTTTTGTTTTTATTTACTTTTCTTACTTTTCTTCTGTTTTGTGTTGCACGTTAATCTTGCTTTGGACGGTTGCTGTACCATGTTAGTTTCTCAGCAAAAGAGAGTTGTTTGGCCACCACTCAACCCACCTTTCTGTGGACAGTTGCTGTAGCATGTCAGTTTCTCAAGAAAAAAGAAATAGCTTGGCCACCACTCAACCCACCTTTCTTTGGACGGTTGCCGTAACATGTCAGTTTCTCAAGAAAAAAGAAATTGCTTGGCCACCACTCAACCCACCTTTCTTTTGACGGTTGCGGTAGCGTGTCAATTTTTCAAGAAAAAAGAAATTGCTTGGCCACCACTCAATTTCACCTCCCCTTTCTTTTGACGGTTGCTATAGCATGTCAGTTTCTCAAGAGAAAAGAAATTGCTTGGCCATCACTCAAACCACCTTTCTTTGGACGATTGCCCTAGCATATCAGTTTCTCCAAAAAACAATGGAAGTTGCTTGGTTACCACTCAACTACACCGCTCCTTTCTTTTGACAGTTTCTGTAGCATGTCAGTTTCTCAACAAAAGAGAGTTGCTTGACCACTCGTATGTGTGTGTGTGTATGTATGTGTGTGTCTTTGTGTATGGTATTATTGCCCACCGCTGCTTCACAACTGGTGTTGGTGTGTTTACTTACCAGTAACCTAGCGGTTTGGTAAAAGACTATTAGTATAAGTACAAGGCTTTACAAAATAGTCTGGAGTCCATTTGTTCGACTAAAACCCTTCAAGGCAGTGGCCCAACATGACTGCAATCAAATGATTGAAACCAGTAAAGAGTAAAAATTAAGTATAAGACATGTATTTTATAGTTTTGGAATATATTATCTGAGCAACGCAAGTAAAGAGCTGGAGTAAATGCCTTTTATCCAACTAGCGGCTGATAAATATCAGCCAAAAGTCGATGTTGATTTCTTTCGCTTCTGCCACTCTTACAAATTCAGCTACGATACAACGGGAAAAGGTCGTAAGGGCGTAGAAGGTCTACTCAGAACTTCTTTTTTTTCCCACCAGAAATAAGAGGTTGTGTGGTGACCAAGCAACTCACTTTTTTCTTCTGAAACTGACATGCTACAACAACCGTCCAAACAAAGAAAGGCTGTGTGGTGGCCAAGCAATTCATATTTTTGTTGAAGGACTGACATGATAAAACAACTGTCCAAAGAAAGGTGGGTTGAGTGGTGGCCAAGTAACTTTCTTTTCTCTTGAGAAACTGACATGCTACAGCAACCGTGCAAAAAGAGAGGAGTTGAGTGGTGGCCAAGCAACTTACTTTTTACTTGAGAAACTGACATGCTCCAGCAACGGTTCAAAGAAAGAAAGATTGAGTGGTGGTCAAGCAACTTGCTTTTTGCTGAGAAACAGACATGCGACAGCAACCGTCCAAAGAAAGAAAGATTGAGTGGTGGCCAGGCAACTTGCTTTTTGCTGAGAAATAGACATGTGACAGCAAACGTCCAAAGAAAGAAAGATTGAGTAGTGGCCAGGCAACTTACTTTTTGCTGAGAAACAGACATGCGACAGCAACCGTCCAAAGAAAGAAAGATTGAGTGGTGGCCAGGCAACTTGCTTTTTGCTGAGAAATAGACATGTGACAGCAACCGTCCAAAGAAAGATTGAGTGGTGGCCAAGCAACTTGCTTTTTGCTGAGAAACAGACATGCGACAGCAACCGTCCAAAGAAAGAAAGATTGAGTGGTGGCCAGGCAACTTGCTTTTTGCTGAGAAATAGACATGTGACAGCAACCGTCCAAAGAAAGATTGAGTGGTGGCCAAGCAACTTGCTTTTTGCTGAGAAATAGACATGCGACAGCAACCGTCCAAAGAAAGAAAGATTGAGTGGTGGCCAGGCAACTTGCTTTTTGCTGAGAAACAGACGTGTGACAGCAACCGTCCAAAGAAAGAAAGATTGAGTGGTGGCCAGGCAACTTGCTTTTTGCTGAGAAATAGACATGCGACAGCAACCGTCCAAAGAAAGAAAGATTGAGTGGTGGCCAGGCAACTTGCTTTTTGCTGAGAAACAGACGTGTGACAGCAACCGTCCAAAGAAAGAAAGATTGAGTGGTGGCCAGGCAACTTGCTTTTTGCTGAGAAACAGACATGCGACAGCAACCGTCCAAAGAAAGAAAGATTGAGTGGTGGCCAGGCAACTTGCTTTTTGCTGAGAAATAGACATGTGACAGCAAACGTCCAAAGAAAGAAAGATTGAGTGGTGGCCAGGCAACTTACTTTTTGCTGAGAAACAGACATGCGACAGCAACCGTCCAAAGAAAGAAAGATTGAGTGGTGGTCAAGCAACTTGCTTTTTGCTGAGAAACAGACATGCGACAGCAACCGTCCAAAGAAAGAAAGATTGAGTGGTGGCCAGGCAACTTGCTTTTTGCTGAGAAATAGACATGTGACAGCAACCGTCCAAAGAAAGATTGAGTGGTGGCCAAGCAACTTGCTTTTTACTGAGAAACAGACATGCGACAGCAACCGTCCAAAGAAAGAAAGATTGAGTGGTGGCCAGGCAACTTGCTTTTTGCTGAGAAACAGACATGCGACAGCAAACGTTCAAGAAAGAAAGATTGAGTGGTGGCCAAGCAACTTGCTTTTTGCTGAGAAACAGACGTGTGACAGCAACCGTCCAAAGAAAGAAAGATTGAGTGGTGGCCAGGCAACTTGCTTTTTGCTGAGAAACAGACATGCGACAGCAACCGTCCAAAGAAAGAAAGATTGAGTGGTGGCCAGGCAACTTGCTTTTTGCTGAGAAATAGACATGTGACAGCAAACGTCCAAAGAAAGAAAGATTGAGTGGTGGCCAGGCAACTTACTTTTTGCTGAGAAATAGACATGTGACAGCAACCGTCCAAAGAAAGATTGAGTGGTGGCCAAGCAACTTGCTTTTTACTGAGAAACAGACATGCGACAGCAACCGTCCAAAGAAAGGTGGGTTGAGTGGTGGCCAGGCAACTTGCTTTTTGCTGAGAAATAGACATGTGACAGCAACCGTCCAAAGAAAGAAAGATTGAGTGGTGGCCAGACAACTTGCTTTTTGCTGAGAAACAGACATGCGACAGCAAACGTTCAAGAAAGAAAGATTGAGTGGTGGCCAAGCAACTTGCTTTTTGCTGAGAAACAGACGTGTGACAGCAACCGTCCAAAGAAAGAAAGATTGAGTGGTGGCCAGGCAACTTGCTTTTTGCTGAGAAACAGACATGCGACAGCAACCGTCCAAAGAAAGAAAGATTGAGTGGTGGCCAAGCAACTGGCTTTTTGCTGAGAAACAGACATGCAACAGCAACCGTCCAAAGAAAGGTGGGTTGAGTGGTGACCAGGCAACTTGCTTTTTGCTGAGAAACAGACATGCGACAGCAACCGTCCAAAGAAAGGTGGACTGAGTAGTGGTCAAACAACTTTCTTGTTTTTAGAATCTGACATGCTACAGTAACCGTCAGATGAAAGGTGGGTTGAGTGGTGGCCAAGCAACTCTCTCTTTAGCCTGGGGCTAAATAACAGTAGCATTCTTCCCTTTCCTGGGACTGTCACACTAAGTTGACAACAAACCATTACTTTATCGTGCTGCTACTGTATAACGCTTCTGAGAGATTTAGAAATGCAATATTTCTAAGTTTGTTGATTAGTGAATTTATTTCACTTGATATTCTATAAGGTTTCAAAGGCGAATAAGTATCGACAGCTAGCACGCCAAGCTACACCAGACTGATGAAGAGCAATAACACTGAAACTAGTCTCTGGATGCTGGCGTTGCTGGGTGAAGGGGTTATATCCCATTTGAAAACTTAAGGACACAAAACGCTTGTGTCACATAGCCAACTGGAGACGTTGTTTCCTGGGACAAAATAGCAGTAGCATTCTTCCATTTCCTGGGACTGCTACATTAAGGTGGCGACAAACCGGCATTCTCTTATTTATGTTGTTGTTCAGAGACTGACATGATAAAGCAACCGTCGAAAGAAATAGGGGGTGATTGGTGGACAAGCAACTCTCTCTTTTGTTGAGAAACTGAAATGCTACGGTAACTGTCTAGCGAAATAGGGGTTGAGTGGTCACGAAGCAACCATGTGTGTGTGTGCGCGTGCACGTGTGCATTTATATATATATATTGATATATATATATATATATATATATATATATATATGTATATATATATACATATATATATATATATATATATATATATATATATATATATATATATATATATGTATGTATATATATATATATATGCGAGTAAAAATAAATACAAAAAAGGTGGGGTTTTTTGTATGATTGTGTATAGAGGAATATATTATTTTGTTTAAAAGAGTTCCAAAACTGTCTGTTCTTTATGTTTTATTTATATTCCTGCAGAACCAATGTGGGGTATAGAATATGGAATATACAATATATAATATAATATACAATATATAATATAAAATAATTTTTTTAAAAAATGGATGGCACCATGAAATAAAGTATTGAATGTAGATGAAATATTGAGTGTTCAATATAAAGGATCAAATATATAAATATAAATATATAAAGGCGACTCGAGTTTCAGGGCTATTTCCCTTCGTCATGGCCGGTATGACAGACTTATATATATATATATATATATATATATATATATATATATATATATATATATATATATATATATATATATATATATATATATATATATATATATATATATATTTATTTATATATATTTATTTATTTATATATATATATTTATTTATTTATATATATAGGGAGAATTCACGAAAAACAACAGACGAAGACAAGTGGTGTAGACAACAAACAGATGTATTAGTATAACGCTCGGGAACTGAGAAAGTCCTTAACGTTTCGAGCGTACGCTCTTCAGCAGGAAGGAACACAGAAAGAAACAAGGAGTGTGTGTATAATTAGAGGATATATTAACCTCCTAATGGGATGATTACATGGTTCCGGGTTCAGTCCTACTGCGTGGCACCTTGGCCAAGTGTATTCTACTATAGCCTCGGGCCAACAAAAGCCTTGTGAGTGGATTTGGTAGATGGAAACTGAAAGAAGCCCGTCGTATATATTTACATATATATATGTGTGTGTGTGTCTGTGTTTGTCCCCCACCATCGCTTGACAACCGATACTGGTGTGCCGTAACTTAGCGGTTCGGCAAAAGGGACGATAGAATAGGTACTAGGCTTGCAAAGAATAAGTCCTGGGGTCGATTTGCTCGACTAAAGGTGGTGCTCCAGCATGGCCGCAGTCAAATGACTGAAACATGTGAAAGAGAGTAAAAGAGTACTTCTTTTGTAATTTTATTTTCTGGACACATATTACGGACTTGAATTTTAAGTCTCACTGTCTTAAAATTTATAAGCGTAACTGTGAAGGTGCGTAGTTGAGTGGTTACGAATATTCTGCTCAAGATCGTGAGGTCATGAGTTCCATCACTGGTGGTGCGTTGTGTCAATGAACAACTGAAAAACACTTGTAGAAATTACACAAGACAGCCGTTCCATTTGTTGGTTCTGACGAAATATCATCTGCCGATATCATTTTCCCATTATTTGCGCTCAAGGTCTGTAGGCCTCAGAATGATTATTGCAGCTGGCAGCGCTTCAAAACAACACATGTATGTTAAGTTGGAGCGCAAATTAATATTCGTTACAGAGGTCGCAAATAGCTGATATATATATATATATATATATATATATATATATATATATATATATATATATATATATATATATATATGTACGTCGCAAATAGCTGATAAATACATATATATTTACGTGGTTGTCCAAAAGTCACCTCACAGTAAATCAAAACCATTTAATTCAAAGATTAAAGCAAAAAATATTTTATATGGGACTTGGCTAATAAAGAGACAAATGTTAAAAAAAAAAAGACAAAAAGAAAACGGTGATTTTTAACTTACAACATTCAATTAATACACATAATTGGAATAATTAAATAAAACTGAATATTAAGTATTTATGGACTTTTGATATATATATATATATATATATATATACATATATACGACAGGCTTCTTTCAGTTTCCGTCTACCAAATCCACTCACAAGGCTTTGGTCGGCCCGAGGCTATAGTAGAAGACACTTGCCCAAGGTGCCACGCAGTGGGAATGAACCCGGAACCATGTGGTTGGTAAACAAGCTACTTACCACACAGCCACTCCTGTCATATCAGTAATTTTAAAAAATGACATATAGTGACAGAAAATGGGATAATGACTTACAGCTGTTTCAGTCTAGGGGTGACATGCCTCATTTTATCTGTATGATTCCAGTAGGCTGAAGTAATTAATAGATGAAATAGATGAAATAGAGGTACATGGATGATTCTCTAGGCCTCTTCAGAGATTTTATAAAGCTTATAAGGTTAATTTAAAATATCCAAATATCCAAATATATAAAAACCGTAAAAACTCACATATATATATGCATACATTAACATATACATAGATATACATAAGTAAACATAAATACATAAATACATATATGTACATTTTAATGTACATACACAAATGTCCATACATGCACACAAATGAGTTAATTATTATTGTTATTATATATGAGGAGGACACGTATATATATACCCACAAACACATACATACATACATACATACATACATTCCCTGGTACATACACATTAGTTGTGTTTGTAATGGAGGACTGATGCAGTGGTCCGCATCGTTATATTTCCAACACAATGTCCAAACCTATATATATATTTTTCTTTACACCAGAAACCTATGAGGTACGTACGGATCAGTTATGTTTGTAATGGAGGAATTTACACAATTACTTCGTGAGAATTCTAACAATGATATCCAAACTTCTATAAACCTGTGATGAGTTACTCCGTTATTTTTCTGTCTATGGAGTAGTTGGAATCTTGCTGGTAGTGGGGAGGGGTTATTTTTGCTGTTCAGTCACCTCATCTAATTGGTCATCTATTGTTTTAAAATGTCTTCGTTTCGCTACGGTTGGACGACCATTAACCGGTCAAATGAGTTAGGCATGAATAAATATATACATATACTCATACATATACATTCATATATATATATATACGTACACATATACGTACACACATACATACTCACATACCTATATATACCTATATAAATGGAGTGTATCTAAATAACACAAAGATTAAACAAGTTATCGGAAAGTTTATATGCGGATATAAATATACGTATGTATATATACACACATACACGACCAAACTAAAATAAGGGGCAGTTCTCACCATATCTTCATTGCTCTCTGACTCCATCAGAAGGCGATGAAGATATGGTGAGAATATTAACAGACAATGCTCCTTCATATGCAACAGTCAAACGCTGGGTAAATGAATTCAAGCGTGGCAGGGAGAGTGTAGAAGATGATCCAAGAGCAGGGAAACCTCCAACTGCAACCACCAATGACAACCTTCATCTTGTTGTTGGTATGATTATGCAAGGTCACCAAATATCATGTCCTCAGATAGCCGAGAGACTAGGCATCTCAAATGAAAGAGCAGACAATATTGTGACAAAAGAACTTCGGTTCTCACAAAGTAGGTCCCTCACTTTTTGACTCCTGAACAGAAACGCACCAGGTGCACTTTGTCCACGGGCAATCTGGAACTGTTTGAAGCTGATGAAGAGAATATTCTTGCTCGTTTCATTACTATGGACGAAAGTTGGGTCCATCACTACCAGCTTGAAACCAAAGAACAATCAGTGGAAGAACAAAGCAATGGAAGCACACATCTCCTACCCCAAAGTAGGCCAGGGTCATTCCTTCAGCTGGCAAGGTCATGGCGTCCGTTTTTTGGGATTCTCAAGGTGTCTTACTGATCGATTACCTTG